>NC_135502.1:136549879-136829879 GCF_052857255.1 Amblyomma americanum
CCCGGGCAAGCCCAAACGCCAGCCAATCAAGTTTGCCTCCGAACAGCGAAAGCGTCCATTGCGCCTGCGCTGTGTTACGCCTCGAACGCCACCATCCCTGATGCTACAAAAGGAACTGCTTCATCGCCTCCTGCTACATTTGGCAGTAGCGACGTACCGTGTGCGCATCTGTGTAACGCTTTGCTTCTATTTCCTAGTTGTGGCCTGCAACTGAAAACGTCCATCGCCCGGGCAAGCCCAAACGCCAGCCAATCAAGTTTGCCTGCGAACAGCGAAAGCGTCCACTGCGCCTGCGCTGTGATACGCCTCGAGCGCCGCCGTCCCTGATGGTACAAAAGGAACTGCTTCATCGCCTCCTGCTACATTTGGCAGTAGCGACGAACCGTGTGCGCACCTGTGTAACAATTTGCTTCTATTTCCTATTTTTGGCCTGCAGCTGAAAACGTCCATCGCCTGGGCAAGCCCAGACGCCAGCCGATCATGTTTGCCTCTGAACAACGAAAACGTCCACTGCGCCTGCGCTGTGATACGCCTCAAACGGCGTCCTACCTGATGCTACAAAAGGAACTGCTTCGTCGCCTCCTGCTACATTTGGCAGTAGCGACGATCCGTTTGCGCACCTGTGTAACGCTTTGCTTCTATTTCCTAATTGTGGCCTGACCCTGAAAACGTCGATCGCCTGGGCAAGCCCTCACGCCAGCCGATCAAGTTTGCCTCCGAACAGCGAAAGCGTCCACTGCGCCTGCGCTGTGATACGCCTCGAACGCCGCCGTCCCTGATGCTACAAAAGGAACTGCTTCATCGCCTCCTGCCACATTTTGCAGTAGCGACGAACCGTGCGCGCACCTGTGTAACGCTTTGCTTTTATTTCCTTGTTGTGGCCTGCACCTCAAAACGTCCGTCGCCTGGGCAAGCCCAAACGCCAGCCTATCAAGTTTGCCTCCGAACAGCGAAAACGTCCACTGCGCCTGCGCTGTGATACGCCTCGAACGCCGCTGTCCCTGATGCTACAAAAGGAACGGCTTCATCGCCTCCTGCTACATTTGTCAGTAGCGACGAACCGTGTGCGCACCTGCGTAACGCTTTGCTTCTGTTTCCTAATTGTGGCCTGCACCTGAAAACGTCCATCGCCTGGGCAAGCCCCAACGCCAGCCGATCAAGTTTGCCTCCGAACAGCGAAAACGTCCATTGCGCCTGCGCTGTGATACGCCTCGAACGCCGCCGTCCCTGATGCTACAAAAGGAACGGCTTCATCGCCTCCTGCTACATTTGGCAGTAGCGACGAACCGTGTGGCACCTGTGTAACGGTTTTCTTCTATTTCCTATTTTTGGCCTGCACCTGAAAAGGTCCATCGCCTGGGCAAGCCCAGATGCCAGCCGATCATGTTTGCCTCCGAGCAGCGAAAGCGTCCACTGCGCCTGCTCTGTGATACGCCTTGAACGCCGCCGTCCCTGATGCTACAAAAGGAACTGCTTCATCGCCTCCTGCTACATTTGGCAGTAGCGACGAACCGTGTGCGCACCTGTGTAACGGTTTTCTTCTATTTCCTATTTTTGGCCTGCACCTGAAAAGGTCCATCGCCTGGGCAAGCCCAGATGCCAGCCGATCATGTTTGCCTCCGAGCAGCGAAAGCGTCCACTGCGCCTGCTCTGTGATACGCCTTGAACGCCGCCGTCCCTGATGCTACAAAAGGAACTGCTTCATCGCCTCCTGCTACATTTGGCAGTAGCGACGAACCGTGCGCGCACTTGTGTAACGCTTTGCTTCTATTTCCTAATTCTGGCCTGCACCTGAAAACGTCGATCGCCTGGGCAAGCCCAGACGCCAGCCGACCAAGTTTGCCTCCGAACAGCGAAAGCGTCCAGTGCGCCTCCGCTGTGATACGCCTCGAACGCCGCCGTACCTGACGCTACAAAAGGAACTGCTTCATCGCCTCCTGCTAGATTTGGCAGTAGCGACGAACCGTGTGCGCACCTGTGTAACGCTTTGCTTCTATCTCCTAGTTGTGGCCTGCAACTGAAAACGTCCATCGCCCGGGCAAGCCCAAACGCCAGCCAATCAAGTTTGCCTCCGAACAGCGAAAGCGTCCATTGCGCCTGCGCTGTGTTACGCCTCGAACGCCACCATCCCTGATGCTACAAAAGGAACTGCTTCATCGCCTCCTGCTACATTTGGCAGTAGCGACGTACCGTGTGCGCATCTGTGTAACGCTTTGCTTCTATTTCCTAGTTGTGGCCTGCAACTGAAAACGTCCATCGCCCGGGCAAGCCCAAACGCCAGCCAATCAAGTTTGCCTGCGAACAGCGAAAGCGTCCACTGCGCCTGCGCTGTGATACGCCTCGAGCGCCGCCGTCCCTGATGGTACAAAAGGAACTGCTTCATCGCCTCCTGCTACATTTGGCAGTAGCGACGAACCGTGTGCGCACCTGTGTAACAATTTGCTTCTATTTCCTATTTTTGGCCTGCAGCTGAAAACGTCCATCGCCTGGGCAAGCCCAGACGCCAGCCGATCATGTTTGCCTCTGAACAACGAAAACGTCCACTGCGCCTGCGCTGTGATACGCCTCAAACGGCGTCCTACCTGATGCTACAAAAGGAACTGCTTCGTCGCCTCCTGCTACATTTGGCAGTAGCGACGATCCGGTTGCGCACCTGTGTAACGCTTTGCTTCTATTTCCTAATTGTGGCCTGACCCTGAAAACGTCGATCGCCTGGGCAAGCCCTCACGCCAGCCGATCAAGTTTGCCTCCGAACAGCGAAAGCGTCCACTGCGCCTGCGCTGTGATACGCCTCGAACGCCGCCGTCCCTGATGCTACAAAAGGAACTGCTTCATCGCCTCCTGCCACATTTTGCAGTAGCGACGAACCGTGCGCGCACCTGTGTAACGCTTTGCTTTTATTTCCTTGTTGTGGCCTGCACCTCAAAACGTCCGTCGCCTGGGCAAGCCCAAACGCCAGCCTATCAAGTTTGCCTCCGAACAGCGAAAACGTCCACTGCGCCTGCGCTGTGATACGCCTCGAACGCCGCTGTCCCTGATGCTACAAAAGGAACGGCTTCATCGCCTCCTGCTACATTTGTCAGTAGCGACGAACCGTGTGCGCACCTGCGTAACGCTTTGCTTCTGTTTCCTAATTGTGGCCTGCACCTGAAAACGTCCATCGCCTGGGCAAGCCCCAACGCCAGCCGATCAAGTTTGCCTCCGAACAGCGAAAACGTCCATTGCGCCTGCGCTGTGATACGCCTCGAACGCCGCCGTCCCTGATGCTACAAAAGGAACGGCTTCATCGCCTCCTGCTACATTTGGCAGTAGCGACGAACCGTGTGCGCACCTGTGTAACGGTTTTCTTCTATTTCCTATTTTTGGCCTGCACCTGAAAAGGTCCATCGCCTGGGCAAGCCCAGATGCCAGCCGATCATGTTTGCCTCCGAGCAGCGAAAGCGTCCACTGCGCCTGCTCTGTGATACGCCTTGAACGCCGCCGTCCCTGATGCTACAAAAGGAACTGCTTCATCGCCTCCTGCTACATTTGGCAGTAGCGACGAACCGTGTGCGCACCTGTGTAACGGTTTGCTTCTATTTCCTATTTTTGGCCTGCACCTGAAAACGTCCATCGCCTGGGCAAGACCAGACGCCAGCCGATCAAGTTTGCCTCCGAACAGCGAAAGCGTCCACTTCGCCTGCGCTGTGTTACGCCTCGAACGCCGCCGTCCTTGATGCTACAAAAGGAACTGCTTCATCGCCTGCTGCTACATTTGGCAGTAGCGACGAGCCGTGTGCGCACCTGTGTAACGGTTTTCTTCTATTCCCTTTTTTTGGCCTGCACCTGAAAACGTCCATCGCCTGGGCAAGCCCAGACGCCAGCCGATCCAGTTTGCCTTCGATCAGCGAAAGCGTCCACTGCGCCTGCGCTGTGTTACGCCTCGAACGCCGCCGTCCCTGATGCTACAAAACGAACTGCTTCATCGCCTCCTGCTACATTTGGCAGTAGCGACGAACCGTGTGCGCACCTGTGTAACGGTTTGCTTCTATTTCCTATTTTTGGCCCGCACCTGAAAACGTTCATCGCCTGGGCAAGCCCAGACGCCAGCCGATCAAGTTTGCCACCGAACAGCGAAAGCGTCCACTGCGCCTCCGCTGTGATACGCCTCGAACGCCGCCGTCCCTGATGCTACAAAAGGAAATGCTTCATCGCCTCCTGCTACATTTGGCAGTATCGACGAACCGTGTGCGCACCTGTGTAACGATTTGCTTCTATTTCCTAAGTTTGGCCTGCACCTGAAAACGTCCATCGCCTGGGCAAGCCCAGACGCCAGCCGATCAAGTTTGCCTCCGAACAGCGAAAGCGTCCACTGCGCGTGCGCTGTGACACGCCTCGAACGCCGCCGTCCCTGATGCTACAAAAGGAACTGCTTCATCGCCTCCTGCTACATTTGGCAGTAGCGACGAACCGTGTGCGCACCTGTGTAACGGTTTTCTTCTATTTCCTATTTTTGGCCTGCACCTGAAAACATCCATCGCCTGGGAAAGCCCAGACGCCAGCCGATCAAGTTTGCCTCCGAACAGCGAAAGCGTCCACTGCGCCTGCGCTGTGACACGCCTCGAACGCCGCCGTACCTGATGCTACAAAAGGAACTGCTTCATCGCCTGCTGCTACATTTGGCAGTAGCGACGAACCGTGTGCGCAACTGTGTAACGGTTTTCTTCTATTTCCTATTTTTGGCCTGCACCTGAAAAGGTCCATCGCCTGGGCAAGCCCAGACGCCAGCCGATCAAGTTTGCCTCCGAACAGCGAAAGCGTCCACTGCGCCTGCGCTGTGACACGCCTCGAACGCCGCCGTACCTGATGCTACAAAAGGAACTGCTTCATCGCCTCCTGCTACATTTGGCAGTAGCGACGAACCGTGTGCGCACCTGTGTAACGGTTTTCTTCTATTTCCTATTTTTGGCCTGCACCTGAAAACGTCCATCGCCTGGGAAAGCCCAGACGCCAGTCGATCAAGTTTGCCTCCGAACAGCGAAAGCGTCCACTGCGCCTGCGCTGTGACACGCCTCGAACGCCGCCGTACCTGATGCTATAAAAGGAACTGTTTCATCGCCTCCTGCTACATTTGGCAGTAGCGACGAACCGTGCGCGCACTTGTGTAACGCTTTGCTTCTATTTCCTAATTCTGGCCTGCACCTGAAAACGTCGATCGCCTGGGCAAGCCCAGACGCCAGCCGACCAAGTTTGCCTCCGAACAGCGAAAGCGTCCAGTGCGCCTCCGCTGTGATACGCCTCGAACGCCGCCGTACCTGATCCTACAAAAGGAACTGCTTCATCGCCTCCTGCTACATTTGGCAGTAGCGACGAACCGTGTGCGCACCTGTGTAACGGTTTTCTTCTATTCTCTTTTTTTGGCCGGCACCTGAAAACGTCCATCGCCTGGGCAAGCCCAGACGCCAGCCGATCAAGTTTGCCTCCGAACAGCGAAAGCTTCCACTGCGCCTGCGCTGTGTTACGCCTCGAACGCCGCTGTCCCTGATGCTACAAAAGGAACTGCTTCATCGCCTCCTGCTACATTTGGCAGTAGCGACGAACCGTGTGCGCACCTGCGTAACGCTTTGCTTCTGTTTCCTAATTGTGGCCTGCACCTGAAAACGTCCATCGCCTGGGCAAGCCCAGACGCCAGCCGATCAAGTTTGCCTCCGAACAGCGAAAACGTCCACTGCGCCTGCGCTGTGATACGCCTCGAACGCCGCCGTCCCTGATGCTACAAAAGGAACTGCTTCATCGCCTCCTGCTACATTTGGCAGTAGCGACGAACCGTGTGCGCACCTGTGTAACAGTTTTCTTCTATTTCCTATTTTTGGCCTGCACCTGAAAACGTCCATCGCCTGGGCAAGCCCAGACGCCAGCCGATCAAGTTTGCCTCCGAACAGCGAAAGCGTCCACTGCGCCTCCGCTGTGATACGCCTCGAACGCCGCCGTCCCTGATGCTATAAAAGGAAATGCTTCATCGCCTCCTGCTACATTTGGCAGTATCGACGAACCGTGTGCGCACCTGTGTAACGGTCGCTTCTATTTCCTATTTTGGCCTGCACCTGAAAACGTCCATCGCCTGGGCAAGCCCAGACGCCAGCCGATCAAGTTTGCCTCCGAACAGCGAAAGCGTCCACTGCGCCTGCGCTGTGTTACGCCTCGAACGCCGCCGTCCCTGATGCTACAAAAGGAACTGCTTCATCGCCTCCTGCTACATTTGGCAGTAGCGACGAACCGTGTGCGCACCTGTGTAACGCTTTGCTTCTATTTCCTAATTGTGGCCTGACCCTGAAAACGTCGATCGCCTGGGCAAGCCCTCACGCCAGCCGATCAAGTTTGCCTCCGAACAGCGAAAGCGTCCACTGCGCCTGCGCTGTGATACGCCTCGAACGCCGCCGTCCCTGATGCTACAAAAGGAACTGCTTCATCGCCTCCTGCCACATTTTGCAGTAGCGACGAACCGTGCGCGCACCTGTGTAACGCTTTGCTTTTATTTCCTTGTTGTGGCCTGCACCTCAAAACGTCCGTCGCCTGGGCAAGCCCAAACGCCAGCCTATCAAGTTTGCCTCCGAACAGCGAAAACGTCCACTGCGCCTGCGCTGTGATACGCCTCGAACGCCGCTGTCCCTGATGCTACAAAAGGAACGGCTTCATCGCCTCCTGCTACATTTGTCAGTAGCGACGAACCGTGTGCGCACCTGCGTAACGCTTTGCTTCTGTTTCCTAATTGTGGCCTGCACCTGAAAACGTCCATCGCCTGGGCAAGCCCCAACGCCAGCCGATCAAGTTTGCCTCCGAACAGCGAAAACGTCCATTGCGCCTGCGCTGTGATACGCCTCGAACGCCGCCGTCCCTGATGCTACAAAAGGAACGGCTTCATCGCCTCCTGCTACATTTGGCAGTAGCGACGAACCGTGTGCGCACCTGTGTAACGGTTTTCTTCTATTTCCTATTTTTGGCCTGCACCTGAAAAGGTCCATCGCCTGGGCAAGCCCAGATGCCAGCCGATCATGTTTGCCTCCGAGCAGCGAAAGCGTCCACTGCGCCTGCTCTGTGATACGCCTTGAACGCCGCCGTCCCTGATGCTACAAAAGGAACTGCTTCATCGCCTCCTGCTACATTTGGCAGTAGCGACGAACCGTGTGCGCACCTGTGTAACGGTTTTCTTCTATTTCCTATTTTTGGCCTGCACCTGAAAAGGTCCATCGCCTGGGCAAGCCCAGATGCCAGCCGATCATGTTTGCCTCCGAGCAGCGAAAGCGTCCACTGCGCCTGCTCTGTGATACGCCTTGAACGCCGCCGTCCCTGATGCTACAAAAGGAACTGCTTCATCGCCTCCTGCTACATTTGGCAGTAGCGACGAACCGTGCGCGCACTTGTGTAACGCTTTGCTTCTATTTCCTAATTCTGGCCTGCACCTGAAAACGTCGATCGCCTGGGCAAGCCCAGACGCCAGCCGACCAAGTTTGCCTCCGAACAGCGAAAGCGTCCAGTGCGCCTCCGCTGTGATACGCCTCGAACGCCGCCGTACCTGACGCTACAAAAGGAACTGCTTCATCGCCTCCTGCTAGATTTGGCAGTAGCGACGAACCGTGTGCGCACCTGTGTAACGCTTTGCTTCTATCTCCTAGTTGTGGCCTGCAACTGAAAACGTCCATCGCCCGGGCAAGCCCAAACGCCAGCCAATCAAGTTTGCCTCCGAACAGCGAAAGCGTCCATTGCGCCTGCGCTGTGTTACGCCTCGAACGCCACCATCCCTGATGCTACAAAAGGAACTGCTTCATCGCCTCCTGCTACATTTGGCAGTAGCGACGTACCGTGTGCGCATCTGTGTAACGCTTTGCTTCTATTTCCTAGTTGTGGCCTGCAACTGAAAACGTCCATCGCCCGGGCAAGCCCAAACGCCAGCCAATCAAGTTTGCCTGCGAACAGCGAAAGCGTCCACTGCGCCTGCGCTGTGATACGCCTCGAGCGCCGCCGTCCCTGATGGTACAAAAGGAACTGCTTCATCGCCTCCTGCTACATTTGGCAGTAGCGACGAACCGTGTGCGCACCTGTGTAACAATTTGCTTCTATTTCCTATTTTTGGCCTGCAGCTGAAAACGTCCATCGCCTGGGCAAGCCCAGACGCCAGCCGATCATGTTTGCCTCTGAACAACGAAAACGTCCACTGCGCCTGCGCTGTGATACGCCTCAAACGGCGTCCTACCTGATGCTACAAAAGGAACTGCTTCGTCGCCTCCTGCTACATTTGGCAGTAGCGACGATCCGTTTGCGCACCTGTGTAACGCTTTGCTTCTATTTCCTAATTGTGGCCTGACCCTGAAAACGTCGATCGCCTGGGCAAGCCCTCACGCCAGCCGATCAAGTTTGCCTCCGAACAGCGAAAGCGTCCACTGCGCCTGCGCTGTGATACGCCTCGAACGCCGCCGTCCCTGATGCTACAAAAGGAACTGCTTCATCGCCTCCTGCCACATTTTGCAGTAGCGACGAACCGTGCGCGCACCTGTGTAACGCTTTGCTTTTATTTCCTTGTTGTGGCCTGCACCTCAAAACGTCCGTCGCCTGGGCAAGCCCAAACGCCAGCCTATCAAGTTTGCCTCCGAACAGCGAAAACGTCCACTGCGCCTGCGCTGTGATACGCCTCGAACGCCGCTGTCCCTGATGCTACAAAAGGAACGGCTTCATCGCCTCCTGCTACATTTGTCAGTAGCGACGAACCGTGTGCGCACCTGCGTAACGCTTTGCTTCTGTTTCCTAATTGTGGCCTGCACCTGAAAACGTCCATCGCCTGGGCAAGCCCCAACGCCAGCCGATCAAGTTTGCCTCCGAACAGCGAAAACGTCCATTGCGCCTGCGCTGTGATACGCCTCGAACGCCGCCGTCCCTGATGCTACAAAAGGAACGGCTTCATCGCCTCCTGCTACATTTGGCAGTAGCGACGAACCGTGTGCGCACCTGTGTAACGGTTTTCTTCTATTTCCTATTTTTGGCCTGCACCTGAAAAGGTCCATCGCCTGGGCAAGCCCAGATGCCAGCCGATCATGTTTGCCTCCGAGCAGCGAAAGCGTCCACTGCGCCTGCTCTGTGATACGCCTTGAACGCCGCCGTCCCTGATGCTACAAAAGGAACTGCTTCATCGCCTCCTGCTACATTTGGCAGTAGCGACGAACCGTGTGCGCACCTGTGTAACGGTTTGCTTCTATTTCCTATTTTTGGCCTGCACCTGAAAACGTCCATCGCCTGGGCAAGACCAGACGCCAGCCGATCAAGTTTGCCTCCGAACAGCGAAAGCGTCCACTTCGCCTGCGCTGTGTTACGCCTCGAACGCCGCCGTCCTTGATGCTACAAAAGGAACTGCTTCATCGCCTGCTGCTACATTTGGCAGTAGCGACGAGCCGTGTGCGCACCTGTGTAACGGTTTTCTTCTATTCCCTTTTTTTGGCCTGCACCTGAAAACGTCCATCGCCTGGGCAAGCCCAGACGCCAGCCGATCCAGTTTGCCTTCGATCAGCGAAAGCGTCCACTGCGCCTGCGCTGTGTTACGCCTCGAACGCCGCCGTCCCTGATGCTACAAAACGAACTGCTTCATCGCCTCCTGCTACATTTGGCAGTAGCGACGAACCGTGTGCGCACCTGTGTAACGGTTTGCTTCTATTTCCTATTTTTGGCCCGCACCTGAAAACGTTCATCGCCTGGGCAAGCCCAGACGCCAGCCGATCAAGTTTGCCACCGAACAGCGAAAGCGTCCACTGCGCCTCCGCTGTGATACGCCTCGAACGCCGCCGTCCCTGATGCTACAAAAGGAAATGCTTCATCGCCTCCTGCTACATTTGGCAGTATCGACGAACCGTGTGCGCACCTGTGTAACGATTTGCTTCTATTTCCTAAGTTTGGCCTGCACCTGAAAACGTCCATCGCCTGGGCAAGCCCAGACGCCAGCCGATCAAGTTTGCCTCCGAACAGCGAAAGCGTCCACTGCGCGTGCGCTGTGACACGCCTCGAACGCCGCCGTCCCTGATGCTACAAAAGGAACTGCTTCATCGCCTCCTGCTACATTTGGCAGTAGCGACGAACCGTGTGCGCACCTGTGTAACGGTTTGCTTCTATTTCCTATTTTTGGCCTGCACCTGAAAACGTCCATCGCCTGGGCAAGACCAGACGCCAGCCGATCAAGTTTGCCTCCGAACAGCGAAAGCGTCCACTTCGCCTGCGCTGTGTTACGCCTCGAACGCCGCCGTCCTTGATGCTACAAAAGGAACTGCTTCATCGCCTGCTGCTACATTTGGCAGTAGCGACGAGCCGTGTGCGCACCTGTGTAACGGTTTTCTTCTATTCCCTTTTTTTGGCCTGCACCTGAAAACGTCCATCGCCTGGGCAAGCCCAGACGCCAGCCGATCCAGTTTGCCTTCGATCAGCGAAAGCGTCCACTGCGCCTGCGCTGTGTTACGCCTCGAACGCCGCCGTCCCTGATGCTACAAAACGAACTGCTTCATCGCCTCCTGCTACATTTGGCAGTAGCGACGAACCGTGTGCGCACCTGTGTAACGGTTTGCTTCTATTTCCTATTTTTGGCCCGCACCTGAAAACGTTCATCGCCTGGGCAAGCCCAGACGCCAGCCGATCAAGTTTGCCACCGAACAGCGAAAGCGTCCACTGCGCCTCCGCTGTGATACGCCTCGAACGCCGCCGTCCCTGATGCTACAAAAGGAAATGCTTCATCGCCTCCTGCTACATTTGGCAGTATCGACGAACCGTGTGCGCACCTGTGTAACGATTTGCTTCTATTTCCTAAGTTTGGCCTGCACCTGAAAACGTCCATCGCCTGGGCAAGCCCAGACGCCAGCCGATCAAGTTTGCCTCCGAACAGCGAAAGCGTCCACTGCGCGTGCGCTGTGACACGCCTCGAACGCCGCCGTCCCTGATGCTACAAAAGGAACTGCTTCATCGCCTCCTGCTACATTTGGCAGTAGCGACGAACCGTGTGCGCACCTGTGTAACGGTTTTCTTCTATTTCCTATTTTTGGCCTGCACCTGAAAACATCCATCGCCTGGGAAAGCCCAGACGCCAGCCGATCAAGTTTGCCTCCGAACAGCGAAAGCGTCCACTGCGCCTGCGCTGTGACACGCCTCGAACGCCGCCGTACCTGATGCTACAAAAGGAACTGCTTCATCGCCTGCTGCTACATTTGGCAGTAGCGACGAACCGTGTGCGCAACTGTGTAACGGTTTTCTTCTATTTCCTATTTTTGGCCTGCACCTGAAAAGGTCCATCGCCTGGGCAAGCCCAGACGCCAGCCGATCAAGTTTGCCTCCGAACAGCGAAAGCGTCCACTGCGCCTGCGCTGTGACACGCCTCGAACGCCGCCGTACCTGATGCTACAAAAGGAACTGCTTCATCGCCTCCTGCTACATTTGGCAGTAGCGACGAACCGTGTGCGCACCTGTGTAACGGTTTTCTTCTATTTCCTATTTTTGGCCTGCACCTGAAAACGTCCATCGCCTGGGAAAGCCCAGACGCCAGTCGATCAAGTTTGCCTCCGAACAGCGAAAGCGTCCACTGCGCCTGCGCTGTGACACGCCTCGAACGCCGCCGTACCTGATGCTATAAAAGGAACTGTTTCATCGCCTCCTGCTACATTTGGCAGTAGCGACGAACCGTGCGCGCACTTGTGTAACGCTTTGCTTCTATTTCCTAATTCTGGCCTGCACCTGAAAACGTCGATCGCCTGGGCAAGCCCAGACGCCAGCCGACCAAGTTTGCCTCCGAACAGCGAAAGCGTCCAGTGCGCCTCCGCTGTGATACGCCTCGAACGCCGCCGTACCTGATCCTACAAAAGGAACTGCTTCATCGCCTCCTGCTACATTTGGCAGTAGCGACGAACCGTGTGCGCACCTGTGTAACGGTTTTCTTCTATTCTCTTTTTTTGGCCGGCACCTGAAAACGTCCATCGCCTGGGCAAGCCCAGACGCCAGCCGATCAAGTTTGCCTCCGAACAGCGAAAGCTTCCACTGCGCCTGCGCTGTGTTACGCCTCGAACGCCGCTGTCCCTGATGCTACAAAAGGAACTGCTTCATCGCCTCCTGCTACATTTGGCAGTAGCGACGAACCGTGTGCGCACCTGCGTAACGCTTTGCTTCTGTTTCCTAATTGTGGCCTGCACCTGAAAACGTCCATCGCCTGGGCAAGCCCAGACGCCAGCCGATCAAGTTTGCCTCCGAACAGCGAAAACGTCCACTGCGCCTGCGCTGTGATACGCCTCGAACGCCGCCGTCCCTGATGCTACAAAAGGAACTGCTTCATCGCCTCCTGCTACATTTGGCAGTAGCGACGAACCGTGTGCGCACCTGTGTAACAGTTTTCTTCTATTTCCTATTTTTGGCCTGCACCTGAAAACGTCCATCGCCTGGGCAAGCCCAGACGCCAGCCGATCAAGTTTGCCTCCGAACAGCGAAAGCGTCCACTGCGCCTCCGCTGTGATACGCCTCGAACGCCGCCGTCCCTGATGCTATAAAAGGAAATGCTTCATCGCCTCCTGCTACATTTGGCAGTATCGACGAACCGTGTGCGCACCTGTGTAACGGTCGCTTCTATTTCCTATTTTGGCCTGCACCTGAAAACGTCCATCGCCTGGGCAAGCCCAGACGCCAGCCGATCAAGTTTGCCTCCGAACAGCGAAAGCGTCCACTGCGCCTGCGCTGTGTTACGCCTCGAACGCCGCCGTCCCTGATGCTACAAAAGGAACTGCTTCATCGCCTCCTGCTACATTTGGCAGTAGCGACGAACCGTGTGCGCACCTGTGTAACGCTTTGCTTCTATTTCCTAATTGTGGCCTGACCCTGAAAACGTCGATCGCCTGGGCAAGCCCTCACGCCAGCCGATCAAGTTTGCCTCCGAACAGCGAAAGCGTCCACTGCGCCTGCGCTGTGATACGCCTCGAACGCCGCCGTCCCTGATGCTACAAAAGGAACTGCTTCATCGCCTCCTGCCACATTTTGCAGTAGCGACGAACCGTGCGCGCACCTGTGTAACGCTTTGCTTTTATTTCCTTGTTGTGGCCTGCACCTCAAAACGTCCGTCGCCTGGGCAAGCCCAAACGCCAGCCTATCAAGTTTGCCTCCGAACAGCGAAAACGTCCACTGCGCCTGCGCTGTGATACGCCTCGAACGCCGCTGTCCCTGATGCTACAAAAGGAACGGCTTCATCGCCTCCTGCTACATTTGTCAGTAGCGACGAACCGTGTGCGCACCTGCGTAACGCTTTGCTTCTGTTTCCTAATTGTGGCCTGCACCTGAAAACGTCCATCGCCTGGGCAAGCCCCAACGCCAGCCGATCAAGTTTGCCTCCGAACAGCGAAAACGTCCATTGCGCCTGCGCTGTGATACGCCTCGAACGCCGCCGTCCCTGATGCTACAAAAGGAACGGCTTCATCGCCTCCTGCTACATTTGGCAGTAGCGACGAACCGTGTGCGCACCTGTGTAACGGTTTTCTTCTATTTCCTATTTTTGGCCTGCACCTGAAAAGGTCCATCGCCTGGGCAAGCCCAGATGCCAGCCGATCATGTTTGCCTCCGAGCAGCGAAAGCGTCCACTGCGCCTGCTCTGTGATACGCCTTGAACGCCGCCGTCCCTGATGCTACAAAAGGAACTGCTTCATCGCCTCTTGCTACATTTGGCAGTAGCGACGAACCGTGTGCGCACCTGTGTAACGGTTTGCTTCTATTTCCTATTTTTGGCCTGCACCTGAAAACGTCCATCGCCTGGGCAAGACCAGACGCCAGCCGATCAAGTTTGCCTCCGAACAGCGAAAGCGTCCACTTCGCCTGCGCTGTGTTACGCCTCGAACGCCGCCGTCCTTGATGCTACAAAAGGAACTGCTTCATCGCCTGCTGCTACATTTGGCAGTAGCGACGAGCCGTGTGCGCACCTGTGTAACGGTTTTCTTCTATTCCCTTTTTTTGGCCTGCACCTGAAAACGTCCATCGCCTGGGCAAGCCCAGACGCCAGCCGATCCAGTTTGCCTTCGATCAGCGAAAGCGTCCACTGCGCCTGCGCTGTGTTACGCCTCGAACGCCGCCGTCCCTGATGCTACAAAACGAACTGCTTCATCGCCTCCTGCTACATTTGGCAGTAGCGACGAACCGTGTGCGCACCTGTGTAACGGTTTGCTTCTATTTCCTATTTTTGGCCCGCACCTGAAAACGTTCATCGCCTGGGCAAGCCCAGACGCCAGCCGATCAAGTTTGCCACCGAACAGCGAAAGCGTCCACTGCGCCTCCGCTGTGATACGCCTCGAACGCCGCCGTCCCTGATGCTACAAAAGGAAATGCTTCATCGCCTCCTGCTACATTTGGCAGTATCGACGAACCGTGTGCGCACCTGTGTAACGATTTGCTTCTATTTCCTAATTTTGGCCTGCACCTGAAAACGACCATCGCCTGGGCAAGCCCAGACGCCAGCCGATCAAGTTTGCCTCCGAACAGCGAAAGCGTCCACTGCGCGTGCGCTGTGACACGCCTCGAACGCCGCCGTCCCTGATGCTACAAAAGGAACTGCTTCATCGCCTCCTGCTACATTTGGCAGTAGCGACGAACCGTGTGCGCACCTGTGTAACGGTTTTCTTCTATTTCCTATTTTTGGCCTGCACCTGAAAACATCCATCGCCTGGGAAAGCCCAGACGCCAGCCGATCAAGTTTGCCTCCGAACAGCGAAAGCGTCCACTGCGCCTGCGCTGTGACACGCCTCGAACGCCGCCGTACCTGATGCTACAAAAGGAACTGCTTCATCGCCTGCTGCTACATTTGGCAGTAGCGACGAACCGTGTGCGCAACTGTGTAACGGTTTTCTTCTATTTCCTATTTTTGGCCTGCACCTGAAAAGGTCCATCGCCTGGGCAAGCCCAGACGCCAGCCGATCAAGTTTGCCTCCGAAAAGCGAAAGCGTCCACTGCGCCTGCGCTGTGACACGCCTCGAACGCCGCCGTACCTGATGCTACAAAAGGAACTGCTTCATCGCCTCCTGCTACATTTGGCAGTAGCGACGAACCGTGTGCGCACCTGTGTAACGGTTTTCTTCTATTTCCTATTTTTGGCCTGCACCTGAAAACGTCCATCGCCTGGGAAAGCCCAGACGCCAGTCGATCAAGTTTGCCTCCGAACAGCGAAAGCGTCCACTGCGCCTGCGCTGTGACACGCCTCGAACGCCGCCGTACCTGATGCTATAAAAGGAACTGTTTCATCGCCTCCTGCTACATTTGGCAGTAGCGACGAACCGTGCGCGCACTTGTGTAACGCTTTGCTTCTATTTCCTAATTCTGGCCTGCACCTGAAAACGTCGATCGCCTGGGCAAGCCCAGACGCCAGCCGACCAAGTTTGCCTCCGAACAGCGAAAGCGTCCAGTGCGCCTCCGCTGTGATACGCCTCGAACGCCGCCGTACCTCATCCTACAAAAGGAACTGCTTCATCGCCTCCTGCTACATTTGGCAGTAGCGACGAACCGTGTGCGCACCTGTGTAACGGTTTTCTTCTATTCTCTTTTTTTGGCCGGCACCTGAAAATGTCCATCGCCTGGGCAAGCCCAGACGCCAGCCGATCAAGTTTGCCTCCGAACAGCGAAAGCTTCCACTGCGCCTGCGCTGTGTTACGCCTCGAACGCCGCTGTCCCTGATGCTACAAAAGGAACTGCTTCATCGCCTCCTGCTACATTTGGCAGTAGCGACGAACCGTGTGCGCACCTGCGTAACGCTTTGCTTCTGTTTCCTAATTGTGGCCTGCACCTGAAAACGTCCATCGCCTGGGCAAGCCCAGACGCCAGCCGATCAAGTTTGCCTCCGAACAGCGAAAACGTCCACTGCGCCTGCGCTGTGATACGCCTCGAACGCCGCCGTCCCTGATGCTACAAAAGGAACGGCTTCATCGCCTCCTGCTACATTTGGCAGTAGCGACGAACCGTGTGCGCACCTGTGTAACGGTTTTCTTCTATTTCCTATTTTTGGCCTGCACCTGAAAACGTCCATCGCCTGGGCAAGCCCAGACGCCAGCCGATCATGTTTGCCTCCGAGCAGCGAAAGCGTCCACTGCGCCTGCGCTGTGATACGCCTTGAACCCCGCCGTCCCTAATGCTACAAAAGGAACTGCTTCATCGCCTCCTGCTACATTTGGCAGTAGCGACGAACCGTGTGCGCACCTGTGTAACGGTTTGCTTCTATTTCCTATTTTTGGCCTGCACCTGAAAACGTCCATCGCCTGGGCAAGCCCAGACGCCAGCCGATCAAGTTTGCCTCCGAACAGCGAAAGCGTCCACTGCGCCTGCGCTGTGTTACGCCTCGAACGCCGCCGTCCTTGATGCAACAAAAGGAACTGCTTCATCGCCTGCTGCTACATTTGGCAGTAGCGACGAACCGTGTGCGCACCTGTGTAACGGTTTTCTTCTATTTCCTATATTTGGCCTGCACCTGAAAACGTCCATCGCCTGGGCAAGCCCAGACGCCAGCCGATCAAGTTTGCCTCCGAACAGCAAAAGCGTCCACTGCGCCTGCGCTGTGACACGCCTCGAACGCCACCGTCCCTGATGCTACAAAAGGAACTGCTTCATCGCCTCCTGCTACATTGGCAGTAGCGACGAACCGTGTGCGCACTTGTGTAACGGTTTTCTTCTATTTCCTATTTTCGGTCTGCACCAGAAAACGTCCATCGCCTGGGAAAGCCCAGACGCCAGCCGATCAAGTTTGCCTCCGAACAGCGAAAGCGTCCACTGCGCCTGCGCTGTGACACGCCTCGAACGCCGCCGTACCTGATGCTACAAAAGGAACTGCTTCATCGCCTGCTGCTACATTTGGCAGTAGCGACGAACCGTGTGCGCAACTGTGTAACGGTTTTCTTCTATTTCCTATTTTTGGCCTGCACCTGAAAACGTCCATCGCCTGGGCAAGCCCAGACGCCAGCCGATCAATTTTGCCTCCGAACAGCGAAAGCTTCCACTGCGCCTGCGCTGTGACACGCCTCGAACGCCGCCGTACCTGATGCTACAAAAGGAACTGCTTCATCGCCTCCTGCTACATTTGGCAGTGGCGACGAACCGTGTGCGCACCTGTGTAACGGTTTTCTTCTATTTCCTATTTTTGGCCTGCACCTGAGAACGTCCATCGCCTGGACAAGCCCAGACGCCAGCCGATCAAGTTTGCCTCCGAACAGCGAAAGCGTCCACTGCGCCTGCGCTGTGACACGCCTCGAACGCCGCCGTACCTAATGCTACAAAAGGAACTGCTTCATCGCCTCCTGCTACATTTGGCAGTAGCGACGAACCGTGCGCGCACTTGTGTAACGCTTTGCTTCTATTTCCTAATTCTGGCCTGCACCTGAAAACGTCGATCGCCTGGGCAAGCCCAGACGCCAGCCGACCAAGTTTGCCTCCGAACAGCGAAAGCGTCCAGTGCGCCTCCGCTGTGATACGCCTCGAACGCCGCCGTACCTGATGCTACAAAAGGAACTGCTTCATCGCCTCCTGCTAGATTTGGCAGTAGCGACGAACCGTGTGCGCACCTGTGTAACGCTTTGCTTCTATCTCCTAGTTGTGGCCTGCAACTGAAAACGTCCATCGCCCGGGCAAGCCCAAACGCCAGCCAATCAAGTTTGCCTCCGAACAGCGAAAGCGTCCATTGCGCCTGCGCTGTGTTACGCCTCGAACGCCACCATCCCTGATGCTACAAAAGGAACTGCTTCATCGCCTCCTGCTACATTTGGCAGTAGCGACGAACCGTGTGCGCATCTGTGTAACGCTTTGCTTCTATTTCCTAGTTGTGGCCTGCAACTGAAAACGTCCATCGCCCGGGCAAGCCCAAACGCCAGCCAATCAAGTTTGCCTGCGAACAGCGAAAGCGTCCACTGCGCCTGCGCTGTGATACGCCTCGAGCGCCGCCGTCCCTGATGGTACAAAAGGAACTGCTTCATCGCCTCCTGCTACATTTGGCAGTAGCGACGAACCGTGTGCGCACCTGTGTAACGGTTTGCTTCTATTTCCTATTTTTGGCCTGCAGCTGAAAACGTCCATCGCCTGGGCAAGCCCAGACGCCATCCGATCATGTTTGCCTCTGAACAACGAAAACGTCCACTGCGCCTGCGCTGTGATACGCCTCAAACGGCGTCCTACCTGATGCTACAAAAGGAACTGCTTCATCGCCTCCTGCTACATTTGGCAGTAGCGACGATCCGTTTGCGCACCTGGGTAACGCTTTGCTTCTATTTCCTAATTGTGGCCTGACCCTGAAAACGTCGATCGCCTGGGCAAGCCCTCACGCCAGCCGATCAAGTTTGCCTCCGAACAGCGAAGGCGTCCACTGCGCCTGCGCTGTGATACGCCTCGAACGCCGCTGTCCCTGATGCTACAAAAGGAACTGCTTCATCGCCTCCTGCTACATTTGGCAGTAGCGACGAACCGTGTGCGCACCTGCGTAACGCTTTGCTTCTGTTTCCTAATTGTGGCCTGCACCTGAAAACGTCCATCGCCTGGGCAAGCCCAGACGCCAGCCGATCAAGTTTGCCTCCGAACAGCGAAAACGTCCACTGCGCCTGCGCTGTGATACGCCTCGAACGCCGCCGTCGCTGATGCTACAAAAGGAACGGCTTCATCGCCTCCTGCTACATTTGGCAGTAGCGACGAACCGTGTGCGCACCTGTGTAACGGTTTTCTTCTATTTCCTATTTTTGGCCTGCACCTGAAAACGTCCATCGCCTGGGCAAGCCCAGACGCCAGCCGATCATGTTTGCCTCCGAGCAGCGATAGCGTCCACTGCGCCTGCGCTGTGATAGGCCTCGAACGCCGCCGTCCCTGATGCTATAAAAGGAAATGCTTCATCGCCTCCTGCTACATTTGGCAGTATCGACGAACCGTGTGCGCACCTGTGTAACGGTCGCTTCTATTTCCTAATTTTGGCCTGCACCTGAAAACGTCCATCGCCTGGGCAAGCCCAGACGCCAGCCGATCAAGTTTGCCTCCGAACAGCGAAAGCGTCCACTGCGCCTGCGCTGTGTTACCCCTCGAACGCCGCCGTCCCTGATGCTACAAAAGGAACTGCTTCATCGCCTCCTGCTACATTTGGCAGTAGCGACGAACCGTGTGCGCACCTGTGTAACAGTTTTCTTCTATTTCCTATTTTTGGCCTGCACCTGAAAACGTCCATCGCCTGGGCAAGCCCAGACGCCAGCCGATCAAGTTTGCCTCCGAACAGCGAAAGCGTCCACTGCGCCTCCGCTGTGATACGCCTCGAACGCCGCCGTCCCTGATGCTATAAAAGGAAATGCTTCATCGCCTCCTGCTACATTTGGCAGTATCGACGAACCGTGTGCGCACCTGTGTAACGGTCGCTTCTATTTCCTATTTTGGCCTGCACCTGAAAACGTCCATCGCCTGGGCAAGCCCAGACGCCAGCCGATCAAGTTTGCCTCCGAACAGCGAAAGCGTCCACTGCGCCTGCGCTGTGTTACGCCTCGAACGCCGCCGTCCCTGATGCTACAAAAGGAACTGCTTCATCGCCTCCTGCTACATTTGGCAGTAGCGACGAACCGTGTGCGCACCTGTGTAACAGTTTTCTTCTATTTCCTATTTTTGGCCTGCACCTGAAAACGTCCATCGCCTGGGCAAGCCCAGACGCCAGCCGATCATGTTTGCCTCCGAGCAGCGAAAGCGTCCACTGCGCCTGCGCTGTGATACGCCTTGAACGCCGCCGTCCCTAATGCTACAAAAGGAACTGCTTCATCGCCTCCTGCTACATTTGGCAGTAGCGACGAACCGTGTGCGCACCTGTGTAACGGTTTGCTTCTATTTCCTATTTTTGGCCTGCACCTGAAAACGTCCATCGCCTGGGCAAGCCCAGACGCCAGCCGATCAAGTTTGCCTCCGAACAGCGAAAGCGTCCACTGCGCCTGCGCTGTGTTACGCCTCGAACGCCGCCGCCCTTGATGCAACAAAAGGAACTGCTTCATCGCCTGCTGCTACATTTGGCAGTAGCGACGAACCGTGTGCGCACCTGTGTAACGGTTTTCTTCTATTTCCTATTTTTGGCCTGCACCTGAAAACGTCCATCGCCTGGGCAAGCCCAGACGCCAGCCGATCAAGTTTGCCTCCGAACAGCAAAAGCGTCCACTGCGCCTGCGCTGTGACACGCCTCGAACGCCACCGTCCCTGATGCTACAAAAGGAACTGCTTCATCGCCTCCTGCTACATTTGGCAGTAGCGACGAACCGTGTGCGCACTTGTGTAACGGTTTTCTTCTATTTCCTATTTTCGGTCTGCACCAGAAAACGTCCATCGCCTGGGAAAGCCCAGACGCCAGCCGATCAAGTTTGCCTCCGAACAGCGAAAGCGTCCACTGCGCCTGCGCTGTGACACGCCTCGAACGCCGCCGTACCTGATGCTACAAAAGGAACTGCTTCATCGCCTGCTGCTACATTTGGCAGTAGCGACGAACCGTGTGCGCAACTGTGTAACGGTTTTCTTCTATTTCCTATTTTTGGCCTGCACCTGAAAACGTCCATCGCCTGGGCAAGCCCAGACGCCAGCCGATCAATTTTGCCTCCGAACAGCGAAAGCTTCCACTGCGCCTGCGCTGTGACACGCCTCGAACGCCGCCGTACCTGATGCTACAAAAGGAACTGCTTCATCGCCTCCTGCTACATTTGGCAGTAGCGACGAACCGTGTGCGCACCTGTGTAACGGTTTTCTTCTATTTCCTATTTTTGGCCTGCACCTGAGAACGTCCATCGCCTGGGCAAGCCCAGACGCCAGCCGATCAAGTTTGCCTCCGAACAGCGAAAGCGTCCACTGCGCCTGCGCTGTGACACGCCTCGAACGCCGCCGTACCTAATGCTACAAAAGGAACTGCTTCATCGCCTCCTGCTACATTTGGCAGTAGCGACGAACCGTGCGCGCACTTGTGTAACGCTTTGCTTCTATTTCCTAATTCTGGCCTGCACCTGAAAACGTCGATCGCCTGGGCAAGCCCAGACGCCAGCCGACCAAGTTTGCCTCCGAACAGCGAAAGCGTCCAGTGCGCCTCCGCTGTGATACGCCTCGAACGCCGCCGTACCTGATGCTACAAAAGGAACTGCTTCATCGCCTCCTGCTAGATTTGGCAGTAGCGACGAACCGTGTGCGCACCTGTGTAACGCTTTGCTTCTATCTCCTAGTTGTGGCCTGCAACTGAAAACGTCCATCGCCCGGGCAAGCCCAAACGCCAGCCAATCAAGTTTGCCTCCGAACAGCGAAAGCGTCCATTGCGCCTGCGCTGTGTTACGCCTCGAACGCCACCATCCCTGATGCTACAAAAGGAACTGCTTCATCGCCTCCTGCTACATTTGGCAGTAGCGACGAACCGTGTGCGCATCTGTGTAACGCTTTGCTTCTATTTCCTAGTTGTGGCCTGCAACTGAAAACGTCCATCGCCCGGGCAAGCCCAAACGCCAGCCAATCAAGTTTGCCTGCGAACAGCGAAAGCGTCCACTGCGCCTGCGCTGTGATACGCCTCGAGCGCCGCCGTCCCTGATGGTACAAAAGGAACTGCTTCATCGCCTCCTGCTACATTTGGCAGTAGCGACGAACCGTGTGCGCACCTGTGTAACGGTTTGCTTCTATTTCCTATTTTTGGCCTGCAGCTGAAAACGTCCATCGCCTGGGCAAGCCCAGACGCCAGCCGATCATGTTTGCCTCTGAACAACGAAAACGTCCACTGCGCCTGCGCTGTGATACGCCTCAAACGGCGTCCTACCTGATGCTACAAAAGGAACTGCTTCATCGCCTCCTGCTACATTTGGCAGTAGCGACGATCCGTTTGCGCACCTGGGTAACGCTTTGCTTCTATTTCCTAATTGTGGCCTGACCCTGAAAACGTCGATCGCCTGGGCAAGCCCTCACGCCAGCTGATCAAGTTTGCCTCCGAACAGCGAAAGCGTCCACTGCGCCTGCGCTGTGATACGCCTCGAACGCCGCCGTCCCTGATGCTACAAAAGGAACTGCTTCATCGCCTCCTGCCACATTTTGCAGTAGCGACGAACCGTGCGCGCACCTGTGTAACGCTTTGCTTTTATTTCCTTGTTGTGGCCTGCACCTCAAAACGTCCGTCGCCTGGGCAAGCCCAAACGCCAGCCTATCAAGTTTGCCTCCGAACAGCGAAAACGTCCACTGCGCCTGCGCTGTGATACGCCTCGAACGCCGCTGTCCCTGATGCTACAAAAGGAACGGCTTCATCGCCTCCTGCTACATTTGTCAGTAGCGACGAACCGTGTGCGCACCTGCGTAACGCTTTGCTTCTGTTTCCTAATTGTGGCCTGCACCTGAAAACGTCCATCGCCTGGGCAAGCCCCAACGCCAGCCGATCAAGTTTGCCTCCGAACAGCGAAAACGTCCACTGCGCCTGCGCTGTGATACGCCTCGAACGCCGCCGTCCCTGATGCTACAAAAGGAACGGCTTCATCGCCTCCTGCTACATTTGGCAGTAGCGACGAACCGTGTGCGCACCTGTGTAACGGTTTTCTTCTATTTCCTATTTTTGGCCTGCACCTGAAAACGTCCATCGCCTGGGCAAGCCCAGACGCCAGCCGATCATGTTTGCCTCCGAGCAGCGAAAGCGTCCACTGCGCCTGCTCTGTGATACGCCTTGAACGCCGCCGTCCCTGATGCTACAAAAGGAACTGCTTCATCGCCTCCTGCTACATTTGGCAGTAGCGACGAACCGTGTGCGCACCTGTGTAACGGTTTGCTTCTATTTCCTATTTTTGGCCTGCACCTGAAAACGTCCATCGCCTGGGCAAGACCAGACGCCAGCCGATCAAGTTTGCCTCCGAACAGCGAAAGCGTCCACTTCGCCTGCGCTGTGTTACGCCTCGAACGCCGCCGTCCTTGATGCTACAAAAGGAACTGCTTCATCGCCTGCTGCTACATTTGGCAGTAGCGACGAACCGTGTGCGCACCTGTGTAGCGGTTTTCTTCTATTTCCTATTTTTGGCCTGCACCTGAAAACGTCCATCGCCTGGGCAAGCCCAGACGCCAGCCGGTCAAGTTTGCCTCCGAACAGCGAAAGCGTCCACTGCGCCTGCGCTGTGACACGCCTCGAACGCCGCCGTACCTGATGCTACAAAAGGAACTGCTTCATCGCCTCCTGCTACATTTGGCAGTAGCGACGAACCGTGCGCGCACTTGTGTAACGCTTTGCTTCTATTTCCGAATTCTGGCCTGCACCTGAAAACGTCGATCGCCTGGGCAAGCCCAGACGCCAGCCGACCAAGTTTGCCTCCGAACAGCGAAAGCGTCCAGTGCGCCTCCGCTGTGATACGCCTCGAACGCCGCCGTACCTGATGCTACAAAAAGAACTGCTTCATCGCCTCCTGCTAGATTTGGCAGTAGCGACGAACCGTGTGCGCACCTGTGTAACGCTTTGCTTCTATTTCCTAGTTGTGGCCTGCAACTGAAAACGTCCATCGCCCGGGCAAGCCCATACGCCAGCCAATCAAGTTTGCCTCCGAACAACGAAAACGTCCACTGCGCCTGCGCTGTGATACGCCTCAAACGGCGTCCTACCTGATGCTACAAAAGGAACTGCTTCATCGCCTCCTGCTACATTTGGCAGTAGCGACGATCCGTTTGCGCACCTGTGTAACGCTTTGCTTCTATTTCCTAATTGTGGCCTGACCCTGAAAACGTCGATCGCCTGGGCAAGCCCTCACGCCAGCCGATCAAGTTTGCCTCCGAACAGCGAAAGCGTCCACTGCGCCTGCGCTGTGATACGCCTCGAACGCCGCCGTCCCTGATGCTACAAAAGGAACTGCTTCATCGCCTCCTGCCACATTTTGCAGTAGCGACGAACCGTGCGCGCACCTGTGTAACGCTTTGCTTTTATTTCCTTGTTGTGGCCTGCACCTAAAAACGTCCGTCGCCTGGGCAAGCCCAAACGCCAGCCTATCAAGTTTGCCTCCGAACAGCGAAAACGTCCACTGCGCCTGCGCTGTGATACGCCTCGAACGCCGCTGTCCCTGATGCTACAAAAGGAACGGCTTCATCGCCTCCTGCTACATTTGTCAGTAGCGACGAACCGTGTGCGCACATGCGTAACGCTTTGCTTCTGTTTCCTAATTGTGGCCTGCACCTGAAAACGTCCATCGCCTGGGCAAGCCCCAACGCCAGCCGATCAAGTTTGCCTCCGAACAGCGAAAACGTCCACTGCGCCTGCGCTGTGATACGCCTCGAACGCCGCCGTCCCTGATGCTACAAAAGGAACGGCTTCATCGCCTCCTGCTACATTTGGCAGTAGCGACGAACCGTGTGCGCACCTGTGTAACGGTTTTCTTCTATTTCCTATTTTTGGCCTGCACCTGAAAACGTCCATCGCCTGGGCAAGCCCAGACGCCAGCCGATCATGTTTGCCTCCGAGCAGCGAAAGCGTCCACTGCGCCTGCTCTGTGATACGCCTTGAACGCCGCCGTCCCTGATGCTACAAAAGGAACTGCTTCATCGCCTCCTGCTACATTTGGCAGTAGCGACGAACCGTGTGCGCACCTGTGTAACGGTTTGCTTCTATTTCCTATTTTTGGCCTGCACCTGAAAACGTCCATCGCCTGGGCAAGCCCAGACGCCAGCCGATCAAGTTTGCCTCCGAACAGCGAAAGCGTCCACTTCGCCTGCGCTGTGTTACGCCTCGAACGCCGCCGTCCTTGATGCTACAAAAGGAACTGCTTCATCGCCTGCTGCTACATTTGGCAGTAGCGACGAACCGTGTGCGCACCTGTGTAGCGGTTTTCTTCTATTTCCTATTTTTGGCCTGCACCTGAAAACGTCCATCGCCTGGGCAAGCCCAGACGCCAGCCGGTCAAGTTTGCCTCCGAACAGCGAAAGCGTCCACTGCGCCGGCGCTGTGACACGCCTCGAACGCCGCCGTACCTGATGCTACAAAAGGAACTGCTTCATCGCCTCCTGCTACATTTGGCAGTAGCGACGAACCGTGCGCGCACTTGTGTAACGCTTTGCTTCTATTTCCTAATTCTGGCCTGCACCTGAAAACGTCGATCGCCTGGGCAAGCCCAGACGCCAGCCGACCAAGTTTGCCTCCGAACAGCGAAAGCGTCCAGTGCGCCTCCGCTGTGATACGCCTCGAACGCCGCCGTACCTGATGCTACAAAAGGAACTGCTTCATCGCCTCCTGCTAGATTTGGCAGTAGCGACGAACCGTGTGCGCACCTGTGTAACGCTTTGCTTCTATTTCCTAGTTGTGGCCTGCAACTGAAAACGTCCATCGCCCGGGCAAGCCCATACGCCAGCCAATCAAGTTTGCCTCCGAACAGCGAAAGCGTCCACTGCGCCTGCGCTGTGTTACGCCTCGAACGCCGCCATCCCTGATGCTACAAAAGGAACTGCTTCATCGCCTCCTGCTACATTTGGCAGTAGCGACGAACCGTGTGCGCATCTGTGTAACGCTTTGCTTCTATTTCCTAGTTGTGGCCTGCAACTGAAAACGTCCATCGCCCGGGCAAGCCCAAACGCCAGCCAATCAAGTTTGCCTGCGAAAAGCGAAAGCGTCCACTGCGCCTGCGCTGTGATACGCCTCGAGCGCCGCCGTCCCTGATGGTACAAAAGGAACTGCTTCATCGCCTCCTGCTACATTTGGCAGTAGCGACGAACCGTGTGCGCACCTGTGTAACGGTTTGCTTCTATTTCCTATTTTTGGCCTGCAGCTGAAAACGTCCATCGCCTGGGCAAGCCCAGACGCCAGCCGATCATGTTTGCCTCTGAACAGCGAAAACGTCCACTGCGCCTGCGCTGTTATACGCCTCAAACGCCGTCGTACCTGATGCTACAAAAGGAACTGCTTCATCGCCTCCTGCTACATTTGGCAGTAGCGACGAACCGTGTGCGCACCTGCGTAACGCTTTGCTTCTGTTTCCTAATTGTGGCCTGCACCTGAAAACGTCGATCGCCTGGGCAAGCCCAGACGCCAGCCGACCAAGTTTGCCTCCGAACAGCGAAAGCGTCCAGTGCGCCTCCGCTGTGATACGCCTCGAACGCCGCCGTACCTGATGCTACAAAAGGAACTGCTTCATCGCCTCCTGCTAGATTTGGCAGTAGCGACGAACCGTGTGCGCACCTGTGTAACGCTTTGCTTCTATTTCCTAGTTGTGGCCTGCAACTGAAAACGTCCATCGCCCGGGCAAGCCCATACGCCAGCCAATCAAGTTTGCCTCCGAACAGCGAAAGCGTCCACTGCGCCTGCGCTGTGTTACGCCTCGAACGCCGCCATCCCTGATGCTACAAAAGGAACTGCTTCATCGCCTCCTGCTACATTTGGCAGTAGCGACGATCCGTTTGCGCACCTGTGTAACGCTTTGCTTCTATTTCCTAATTGTGGCCTGACCCTGAAAACGTCGATCGCCTGGGCAAGAACTCACGCCAGCCGATCAAGTTTGCCTCCGAACAGCGAAAGCGTCCACTGCGCCTGCGCTGTGATACGCCTCGAACGCCGCCGTCCCTGATGCTACAAAAGGAACTGCTTCATCGCCTCCTGCCACATTTTGCAGTAGCGACGAACCGTGCGCGCACCTGTGTAACGCTTTGCTTTTATTTCCTTGTTGTGGCCTGCACCTAAAAACGTCCGTCGCCTGGGCAAGCCCAAACGCCAGCCGATCAAGTTTGCCTCCGAACAGCGAAAACGTCCACTGCGCCTGCGCTGTGATACGCCTCGAACGCCGCTGTCCCTGATGCTACAAAAGGAACGGCTTCATCGCCTCCTGCTACATTTGGCAGTAGCGACGAACCGTGTGCGCACCTGCGTAACGCTTTGCTTCTGTTTCCTAATTGTGGCCTGCACCTGAAAACGTCCATCGCCTGGGCAAGCCCAGACGCCAGCCGATCAAGTTTGCCTCCGAACAGCGAAAACGTCCACTGCGCCTGCGCTGTGACACGCCTCGAACGCCGCCAACCGTGATGCTACAAACGGAACTGCTTCATCACCTCCTCCTACATTTGGCAGTAGCGACGAACCGTGTGCGCACCTGTGTAACGGTTTGCTTCTATTTCCTATTTTTGGCCTGCACCTGAAAACGTTCATCGCCTGGGCAAGCCCAGACGCCAGCCGATCAAGTTTGCCTCCGAACAGCGAAAGCGTCCACTGCGCCTGCGCTGTGTTACGCCTCGAACGCCGCCGACCCTGAAGCTACAAAAGGAACTGCTTCATCGCCTCCTGCTACATTTGGCAGCAGCGACGAACCGCGTGCGCACCTGTGTAACGCTTTGCTTCTATTTCCTAGTTGTGGCCTGCACCTGAAAACGTTCATCGCCTGGGCAAGCCCAGACGCCAGCTGATCAAGTTTGCCTCCGAACAGCGAAAGCGTCCACTGCGCCTGCGCTGTGATACGCCTCGAACGCCGCCGTCCCTGATTCTACAAAAGGAACTGCTTCATCGCCTCCTGCTATATTTGGCAGTAGCGACGAACCGTGTGCGCACCTATGTAACGGTTTGCTTCTATTTCCTATTTTTGGCCTGCACCTGAAAACGTCCATCGCCTGGGCAAGCCCAGACGCCAGCCAATCAAATTTGCCTCCGAACAGCGAAAGCGTCCACTGCGCCCGCGCTGTGACACGCCTCGAACGCCGCCGTCCCTGATGCTACAAAAGGAACTGCTTCATCGCCTCCTGCTACAGTTGGCAGTAGCGACGAACCGTGTGCGCACCTGTGTAACGCTTTGCTTCTATTTCCTAATTGTGGCCTGCACCTGAAAACATCGATCGCCTGGGCAAGCCCACACGCCAGCCGATCAAGTTTGCCTCCGAACAGCGAAAGCGTCCACTGCGCCTGCGCTGTGATACGCCTGGAACGCCGCCTTCCCTGATGCTACAAAAGGAACTGCTTCATCGCCTCCTGCCACATTTGGAAGTAGCGACGAACCGTGTGCGCATCAGTGTAACGCTTTGCTTCTATCTCCTAGTTGTGGCCTGCACCTGAAAACGTCCATCGCCCGGGCAAGCCCAAACGCCAGCCAATCAAGTTTGCCTCCGAACAGCGAAAGCGTCCACTGCGCCTGCGCTGTGTTACGCCTCGAACGCCGCCATCCCTGATGCTACAAAAGGAACTGCTTCATCGCCTCCTGCTACATTTGGCAGTAGCGACGAACCGTGTGCGCACCTGTGTACCGGTTTTCTTCTATTTCCTATTTTTGGCCTGCACCTGAAAACGTCCATCGCCTGGGCAAGCCCAGACGCCAGTCGATCATGTTTGCCTCTGAACAGCGAAAACGTCCACTGCGCCTGCGCTGTGATACGCCTCAAACGCCGTCGTACCTGATGCTACAAAAGGAACTGCTTCATCGCCTCCTGCCACATTTTGCAGTAGCGACGAACCGTGCGCGCACCTGTGTAACGCTTTGCTTTTATTTCCTTGTTGTGGCCTGCACCTAAAAACGTCCGTCGCCTGGGCAAGCCCAAACGCCAGCCGATCAAGTTTGCCTCCGAACAGCGAAAGCGTCCACTGCGCCTGCGCTGTGATACGCCTCAAACGCCGTCCTACCTGATGCTACAAAAGGAACTGCTTCATCGCCTCCTGCTACATTTGGCAGTAGCGACGATCCGTTTGCGCACCTGTGTAACGCTTTGCTTCTATTTCCTAATTGTGGCCTGACCCTGAAAACGTCGATCGCCTGGGCAAGCCCTCACGCCAGCCGATCAAGTTTGCCTCCGAACAGCGAAAGCGTCCACTGCGCCTGCGCTGTGATACGCCTCGAATGCCGCCGTCCCTGATGCTACAAAAGGAACTGCTTCATCGCCTCCTGCCACATTTTGCAGTAGTGACGAACCGTGCGCGCACCTGTGTAACGCTTTGCTTTTATTTCCTTGTTGTGGCCTGCACCTAAAAACGTCCGTCGCCTGGGCAAGCCCAAACGCCAGCCTATCAAGTTTGCCTCCGAACAGCGAAAACGTCCACTGCGCCTGCGCTGTGATACGCCTCGAACGCCGCTGTCCCTGATGCTACAAAAGGAACTGCTTCATCGCCTGCTGCTACATTTGGCAGTAGCGACGAACCGTGTGCGCACCTGTGTAACGGTTTTCTTCTATTTCCTATTTTTGGCCTGCACCTGAAAACGTCCATCGCCTGGGCAAGCCCAGACGCCAGCCGGTCAAGTTTGCCTCCGAACAGCGAAAGCGTCCACTGCGCCTGCGCTGTGACACGCCTCGAACGCCGCCGTACCTGATGCTACAAAAGGAACTGCTTCATCGCCTCCTGCTACATTTGGCAGTAGCGACGAACCGTGCGCGCACTTGTGTAACGCTTTGCTTCTATTTCCTAATTCTGGCCTGCACCTGAAAACGTCGATCGCCTGGGCAAGCCCAGACGCCAGCCGACCAAGTTTGCCTCCGAACAGCGAAAGCGTCCAGTGCGCCTCCGCTGTGATACGCCTCGAACGCCGCCGTACCTGATGCTACAAAAGGAACTGCTTCATCGCCTCCTGCTAGATTTGGCAGTAGCGACGAACCGTGTGCGCACCTGTGTAACGCTTTGCTTCTATTTCCTAGTTGTGGCCTGCAACTGAAAACGTCCATCGCCCGGGCAAGCCCATACGCCAGCCAATCAAGTTTGCCTCCGAACAGCGAAAGCGTCCACTGCGCCTGCGCTGTGTTACGCCTCGAACGCCGCCGTCCCTGATGCTACAAAAGGAACGGCTTCATCGCCTCCTGCTACATTTGGCAGTAGCGACGAACCGTGTGCGCACCTGCGTAACGCTTTGCTTCTGTTTCCTAATTGTGGCCTGCACCTGAAAACGTCCATCGCCCGGACAAGCCCAGACGCCAGCCGATCAAGTTTGCCTCCGAACAGCGAAAGCGTCCACCGCGCCTGCGCTATGACACGCCTCGAACGCCGCCATCCGTGATGCTACAAACGGAACTGCTTCATCACCTCCTCCTACATTTGGCAGTAGCGACGAACCGTGTGCGCACCTGTGTAACGGTTTGCTTCTATTTCCTATTTTTGGCCTGCACCTGAAAACGTTCATCGCCTGGGCAAGCCCAGACGCCAGCCGATCATGTTTGCCTCTGAACAGCGAAAACGTCCACTGCGCCTGCGCTGTGATACGCCTCAAACGCCGTCGTACCTGATGCTACAAAAGGAACTGCTTCATCGCCTCCTGCTACATTTGGCAGTAGCGACGAACCGTGTGCGCACCTGCGTAACGCTTTGCTTCTGTTTCCTAATTGTGGCCTGCACCTGAAAACGTCGATCGCCTGGGCAAGCCCAGACGCCAGCCGACCAAGTTTGCCTCCGAACAGCGAAAGCGTCCAGTGCGCCTCCGCTGTGATACGCCTCGAACGCCGCCGTACCTGATGCTACAAAAGGAACTGCTTCATCGCCTCCTGCCACATTTTGCAGTAGCGACGAACCGTGCGCGCACCTGTGTAACGCTTTGCTTTTATTTCCTTGTTGTGGCCTGCACTTAAAAACGTCCGTCGCCTGGGCAAGCCCAAACGCCAGCCGATCAAGTTTGCCTCCGAACAGCGAAAACGTCCACTGCGCCTGCGCTGTGTTACGCCTCGAACGCCGCCATCCCTGATGCTACAAAAGGAACTGCTTCATCGCCTCCTGCTACATTTGGCAGTAGCGACGATCCGTTTGCGCACCTGTGTAACGCTTTGCTTCTATTTCCTAATTGTGGCCTGACCCTGAAAACGTCGATCGCCTGGGCAAGCCCTCACGCCAGCCGATCAAGTTTGCCTCCGAACAGCGAAAGCGTCCACTGCGCCTGCGCTGTGATACGCCTCGAACGCCGCCGTCCCTGATGCTACAAAAGGAACTGCTTCATCGCCTCCTGCCACATTTTGCAGTAGCGACGAACCGTGCGCGCACCTGTGTAACGCTTTGCTTTTATTTCCTTGTTGTGGCCTGCACCTAAAAACGTCCGTCGCCTGGGCAAGCCCAAACGCCAGCCGATCAAGTTTGCCTCCGAACAGCGAAAACGTCCACTGCGCCTGCGCTGTGATACGCCTCGAACGCCGCCGTCCCTGATGCTACAAAAGGAACGGCTTCATCGCCTCCTGCTACATTTGGCAGTAGCGACGAACCGTGTGCGCACCTGCGTAACGCTTTGCTTCTGTTTCCTAATTGTGGCCTGCACCTGAAAACGTCCATCGCCCGGACAAGCCCAGACGCCAGCCGATCAAGTTTGCCTCCGAACAGCGAAAGCGTCCACCGCGCCTGCGCTATGACACGCCTCGAACGCCGCCATCCGTGATGCTACAAACGGAACTGCTTCATCACCTCCTCCTACATTTGGCAGTAGCGACGAACCGTGTGCGCACCTGTGTAACGGTTTGCTTCTATTTCCTATTTTTGGCCTGCACCTGAAAACGTTCATCGCCTGGGCAAGCCCAGACGCCAGCCGATCAAGTTTGCCTCCGAACAGCGAAAGCGTCCACTGCGCCTGCGCTGTGTTACGCCTCGAACGCCGCCGACCCTGAAGCTACAAAAGGAACTGCTTCATCGCCTCCTGCTACATTTGGCAGCAGCGACGAACCGTGTGCGCACCTGCGTAACGCTTTGCTTCTGTTTCCTAATTGTGGCCTGCACCTGAAAACGTCCATCGCCCGGACAAGCCCAGACGCCAGCCGATCAAGTTTGCCTCCGAACAGCGAAAGCGTCCACCGCGCCTGCGCTATGACACGCCTCGAACGCCGCCATCCGTGATGCTACAAACGGAACTGCTTCATCACCTCCTCCTACATTTGGCAGTAGCGACGAACCGTGTGCGCACCTGTGTAACGGTTTGCTTCTATTTCCTATTTTTGGCCTGCACCTGAAAACGTTCATCGCCTGGGCAAGCCCAGACGCCAGCCGATCATGTTTGCCTCTGAACAGCGAAAACGTCCACTGCGCCTGCGCTGTGATACGCCTCAAACGCCGTCGTACCTGATGCTACAAAAGGAACTGGTTCATCGCCTCCTGCTACATTTGGCAGTAGCGACGAACCGTGTGCGCACCTGCGTAACGCTTTGCTTCTGTTTCCTAATTGTGGCCTGCACCTGAAAACGTCGATCGCCTGGGCAAGCCCAGACGCCAGCCGACCAAGTTTGCCTCCGAACAGCGAAAGCGTCCAGTGCGCCTCCGCTGTGATACGCCTCGAACGCCGCCGTACCTGATGCTACAAAAGGAACTGCTTCATCGCCTCCTGCCACATTTTGCAGTAGCGACGAACCGTGCGCGCACCTGTGTAACGCTTTGCTTTTATTTCCTTGTTGTGGCCTGCACTTAAAAACGTCCGTCGCCTGGGCAAGCCCAAACGCCAGCCGATCAAGTTTGCCTCCGAACAGCGAAAACATCCACTGCGCCTGCGCTGTGTTACGCCTCGAACGCCGCCATCCCTGATGCTACAAAAGGAACTGCTTCATCGCCTCCTGCTACATTTGGCAGTAGCGACGATCCGTTTGCGCACCTGTGTAACGCTTTGCTTCTATTTCCTAATTGTGGCCTGACCCTGAAAACGTCGATCGCCTGGGCAAGCCCTCACGCCAGCCGATCAAGTTTGCCTCCGAACAGCGAAAGCGTCCACTGCGCCTGCGCTGTGATACGCCTCGAACGCCGCCGTCCCTGATGCTACAAAAGGAACTGCTTCATCGCCTCCTGCCACATTTTGCAGTAGCTACGAACCGTGCGCGCACCTGTGTAACGCTTTGCTTTTATTTCCTTGTTGTGGCCTGCACCTAAAAACGTCCATCGCCTGGGCAAGCCCAAACGCCAGCCGATCAAGTTTGCCTCCGAACAGCGAAAACGTCCACTGCGCCTGCGCTGTGATACGCCTCGAACGCCGCCGTCCCTGATGCTACAAAAGGAACGGCTTCATCGCCTCCTGCTACATTTGGCAGTAGCGACGAACCGTGTGCGCACCTGCGTAACGCTTTGCTTCTGTTTCCTAATTGTGGCCTGCACCTGAAAACGTCCATCGCCCGGACAAGCCCAGACGCCAGCCGATCAAGTTTGCCTCCGAACAGCGAAAGCGTCCACCGCGCCTGCGCTATGACACGCCTCGAACGCCGCCATCCGTGATGCTACAAACGGAACTGCTTCATCACCTCCTCCTACATTTGGCAGTAGCGACGAACCGTGTGCGCACCTGTGTAACGGTTTGCTTCTATTTCCTATTTTTGGCCTGCACCTGAAAACGTTCATCGCCTGGGCAAGCCCAGACGCCAGCCGATCAAGTTTGCCTCCGAACAGCGAAAGCGTCCACTGCGCCTGCGCTGTGTTACGCCTCGAACGCCGCCGACCCTGAAGCTACAAAAGGAACTGCTTCATCGCCTCCTGCTACATTTGGCAGCAGCGAAGAACCGTGTGCGCACCTGCGTAACGCTTTGCTTCTGTTTCCTAATTGTGGCCTGCACCTGAAAACGTCCATCGCCCGGACAAGCCCAGACGCCAGCCGATCAAGTTTGCCTCCGAACAGCGAAAGCGTCCACCGCGCCTGCGCTATGACACGCCTCGAACGCCGCCATCCGTGATGCTACAAACGGAACTGCTTCATCACCTCCTCCTACATTTGGCAGTAGCGACGAACCGTGTGCGCACCTGTGTAACGGTTTGCTTCTATTTCCTATTTTTGGCCTGCACCTGAAAACGTTCATCGCCTGGGCAAGCCCAGACGCCAGCCGATCATGTTTGCCTCTGAACAGCGAAAACATCCACTGCGCCTGCGCTGTGATACGCCTCAAACGCCGTCGTACCTGATGCTACAAAAGGAACTGCTTCATCGCCTCCTGCTACATTTGGCAGTAGCGACGAACCGTGTGCGCACCTGCGTAACGCTTTGCTTCTGTTTCCTAATTGTGGCCTGCACCTGAAAACGTCGATCGCCTGGGCAAGCCCTCACGCCAGCCGATCAAGTTTGCCTCCGAACAGCGAAAGCGTCCACTGCGCCTGCGCTGTGATACGCCTCGAACGCCGCCGTCCCTGATGCTACAAAAGGAACTGCTTCATCGCCTCCTGCTACATTTGGCAGTAGCGACGATCCGTTTGCGCACCTGTGTAACGCTTTGCTTCTATTTCCTAATTGTGGCCTGACCCTGAAAACGTCGATCGCCTGGGCAAGCCCTCACGCCAGCCGATCAAGTTTGCCTCCGAACAGCGAAAGCGTCCACTGCGCCTGCGCTGTGATACGCCTCGAACGCCGCCGTCCCTGATGCTACAAAAGGAACTGCTTCATCGCCTCCTGCCACATTTTGCAGTAGCGACGAACCGTGCGCGCACCTGTGTAACGCTTTGCTTTTATTTCCTTGTTGTGGCCTGCACCTAAAAACGTCCGTCGCCTGGGCAAGCCCAAACGCCAGCCGATCAAGTTTGCCTCCGAACAGCGAAAACGTCCACTGCGCCTGCGCTGTGATACGCCTCGAACGCCGCCGTCCCTGATGCTACAAAAGGAACGGCTTCATCGCCTCCTGCTACATTTGGCAGTAGCGACGAACCGTGTGCGCACCTGCGTAACGCTTTGCTTCTGTTTCCTAATTGTGGCCTGCACCTGAAAACATCCATCGCCCGGACAAGCCCAGACGCCAGCCGATCAAGTTTGCCTCCGAACAGCGAAAGCGTCCACCGCGCCTGCGCTATGACACGCCTCGAACGCCGCCATCCGTGATGCTACAAACAGAACTGCTTCATCACCTCCTCCTACATTTGGCAGTAGCGACGAACCGTGTGCGCACCTGTGTAACGGTTTGCTTCTATTTCCTATTTTTGGCCTGCACCTGAAAACGTTCATCGCCTGGGCAAGCCCAGACGCCAGCCGATCATGTTTGCCTCTGAACAGCGAAAACGTCCACTGCGCCTGCGCTGTGATACGCCTCAAACGCCGTCGTACCTGATGCTACAAAAGGAACTGCTTCATCGCCTCCTGCTACATTTGGCAGTAGCGACGAACCGTGTGCGCACCTGCGTAACGCTTTGCTTCTGTTTCCTAATTGTGGCCTGCACCTGAAAACGTCGATCGCCTGGGCAAGCCCTCACGCCAGCCGATCAAGTTTGCCTCCGAACAGCGAAAGCGTCCACTGCGCCTGCGCTGTGATACGCCTCGAACGCCGCCGTCCCTGATGCTACAAAAGGAACTGCTTCATCGCCTCCTGCTACATTTGGCAGTAGCGACGATCCGTTTGCGCACCTGTGTAACGCTTTGCTTCTATTTCCTAATTGTGGCCTGACCCTGAAAACGTCGATCGCCTGGGCAAGCCCTCACGCCAGCCGATCAAGTTTGCCTCCGAACAGCGAAAGCGTCCACTGCGCCTGCGCTGTGATACGCCTCGAACGCCGCCGTCCCTGATGCTACAAAAGGAACTGCTTCATCGCCTCCTGCCACATTTTGCAGTAGCGACGAACCGTGCGCGCACCTGTGTAACGCTTTGCTTTTATTTCCTTGTTGTGGCCTGCACCTAAAAACGTCCGTCGCCTGGGCAAGCCCAAACGCCAGCCGATCAAGTTTGCCTCCGAACAGCGAAAACGTCCACTGCGCCTGCGCTGTGATACGCCTCGAACGCCGCCGTCCCTGATGCTACAAAAGGAACGGCTTCATCGCCTCCTGCTACATTTGGCAGTAGCGACGAACCGTGTGCGCACCTGCGTAACGCTTTGCTTCTGTTTCCTAATTGTGGCCTGCACCTGAAAACATCCATCGCCCGGACAAGCCCAGACGCCAGCCGATCAAGTTTGCCTCCGAACAGCGAAAGCGTCCACCGCGCCTGCGCTATGACACGCCTCGAACGCCGCCATCCGTGATGCTACAAACAGAACTGCTTCATCACCTCCTCCTACATTTGGCAGTAGCGACGAACCGTGTGCGCACCTGTGTAACGGTTTGCTTCTATTTCCTATTTTTGGCCTGCACCTGAAAACGTTCATCGCCTGGGCAAGCCCAGACGCCAGCCGATCAAGTTTGCCTCCGAACAGCGAAAGCGTCCACTGCGCCTGCGCTGTGTTACGCCTCGAACGCCGCCGACCCTGAAGCTACAAAAGGAACTGCTTCATCGCCTCCTGCTACATTTGGCAGCAGCGACGAACCGCGTGCGCACCTGTGTAACGCTTTGCTTCTATTTCCTAGTTGTGGCCTGCACCTGAAAACGTTCATCGCCTGGGCAAGCCCAGACGCCAGCTGATCAAGTTTGCCTCCGAACAGCGAAAGCGTCCACTGCGCCTGCGCTGTGATACGCCTCGAACGCCGCCGTCCCTGATTCTACAAAAGGAACTGCCTCATCGCCTCCTGCTACATTTGGCAGTAGCGACGAACCGTGTGTGCACCTATGTAACGGTTTGCTTCTATTTCCTATTTTTGGCCTGCACCTGAAAACGTCCATCGCCTGGGCAAGCCCAGACGCCAGCCAATCAAGTTTGCCTCCGAACAGCGGAAGCGTCCACTGCGCCCGCGCTGTGACACGCCTCGAACGCCGCCGTCCCTGATGCTACAAAAGGAACTGCTTCATCGCCTCCTGCTACAGTTGGCAGTAGCGACGAACCGTGTGCGCACCTGTGTAACGCTTTGCTTCTATTTCCTAATTGTGGCCTGCACCTGAAAACGTTCATCGCCTGGGCAAGCCCAGACGCCAGCTGATCAAGTTTGCCTCCGAACAGCGAAAGCGTCCACTGCGCCTGCGCTGTGATACGCCTCGAACGCCGCCGTCCCTGATTCTACAAAAGGAACTGCTTCATCGCCTCCTGCTACATTTGGCAGTAGCGACGAACCGTGTGTGCACCTATGTAACGGTTTGCTTCTATTTATTATTTTTGGCCTGCACCTGAAAACGTCCATCGCCTGGGCAAGCCCAGACGCCAGCCAATCAAGTTTGCCTCCGAACAGCGGAAGCGTCCACTGCGCCCGCGCTGTGACACGCCTCGAACGCCGCCGTCCCTGATGCTACAAAAGGAACTGCTTCATCGCCTCCTGCTACAGTTGGCAGTAGCGACGAACCGTGTGCGCACCTGTGTAACGCTTTGCTTCTATTTCCTAATTGTGGCCTGCACCTGAAAACATCGATCGCCTGGGCAAGCCCACACGCCAGCCGATCAAGTTTGCCTCCGAACAGGGAAAGCGTCCACTGCGCCTGCGCTGTGATACGCCTGGAACGCCGCCTTCCCTGATGCTACAAAAGGAACTGCTTCATCGCCTCCTGCCACATTTGGAAGTAGCGACGAACCGTGTGCGCATCAGTGTAACGCTTTGCTTCTATCTCCTAGTTGTGGCCTGCACCTGAAAACGTCCATCGCCTGGGCAAGCCCAGACGCCAGGCGATCAAGTTTGCCTCCGAACAGCGAAAACGTCCACTGCGCCTGCGCTGTGATACGCCTCGAACGCCGCCGTCCCTGATGCTACAAAAGGAACGGCTTCATCGCCTCCTGCTACATTTGGCAGTAGCGACGAACCGTGTGCGCACCTGCGTAACGCTTTGCTTCTATTTCCTAATTTTGGCCTGCACCTGAAAACGTCCATCGCCTGGGCAAGCCCAGACGCCAGCCGACCAAGTTTGCCTCCGAACAGCGAAAACGTTCACTGCGCCTCCGCTGTGATACGCCTCGAACGCCGGCGTACCTGATGCTACAAAAGGAACTGCTTCATCGCCTCCTGCTAGATTTGGCAGTAGCGACGAACCGTGTGCGCACCTGTGTAACGCTTTGCTTCTATTTCCTAGTTGTGGCCTGCAACTGAAAACGTCCATCGCCCGGGCAAGCCCAAACGCCAGCCAATCAAGTTTGCCTGCGAACAGCGAAAGCGTCCACTGCGCCTGCGCTGTGATACGCCTCGAGCGCCGCCGTCCCTGATGGTACAAAAGGAACTGCTTCATCGCCTCCTGCTACATTTGGCAGTAGCGACGAACCGTGTGCGCACCTGTGTAACGGTTTGCTTCTATTTCCTATTGTTGGCCTGCAGCTGAAAACGTCCATCGCCTGGGCAAGCCCAGACGCCAGCCGATCATGTTTGCCTCTGAACAGCGAAAACGTCCACTGCGCCTGCGCTGTGATACGCCTCAAACGCCGTCGTACCTGATGCTACAAAAGGAACTGCTTCATCGCCTCCTGCTACATTTGGCAGTAGCGACGAACCGTGTGCGCACCTGTGGAACGGTTTGCTTCTATTTCCTATTTTTGGCCTGCACCTGAAAACGTCGATCGCCTGGGCAAGCCCTCACGCCAGCCGATCAAGTTTGCCTCCGAACAGCGAAAGCGTCCACTGCGCCTGCGCTGTGATACGCCTCGAACGCCGCCGTCCCTGATGCTACAAAGGGAACTGCTTCATCGCCTCCTGCCACATTTTGCAGTAGCGACGAACCGTGCGCGCACCTGTGTAACGCTTTGCTTTTATTTCCTTGTTGTGGCCTGCACCTAAAAACGTCCGTCGCCTGGGCAAGCCCAAACGCCAGCCGATCAAGTTTGCCTCCGAACAGCGAAAACGTCCACTGCGCCTGCGCTGTGATACGCCTCGAACGCCGCCGTCCCTGATGCTACAAAAGGAACGGCTTCATCGAATCCTGCTACATTTGGCAGTAGCGACGAACCGTGTGCGCACCTGCGTAACGCTTTGCTTCTGTTTCCTAATTGTGGCCTGCACCTGAAAACGTCCATCGCCTGGGCAAGCCCAGACGCCAGCCAATCAAGTTTGCCTCCGAACAGCGAAAGCGTCCACCGCGCCTGCGCTATGACACGCCTCGAACGCCGCCGTCCGTGATGCTACAAAGGGAACTGCTTCATCACCTCCTGCTACATTTGGCAGTAGCGACGAACCGTGTGCGCACCTGTGGAACGGTTTTCTTCTATTTCCTATTTTTGGCCTGCACCTGAAAACGTTCATCGCCTAGGCAAGCCCAGACGCCAGCCGATCAAGTTTGCCTCCGAACAGCGAAAACGTCCACTGCGCCTGCGCTGTGACACGCCTCGAACGCCGCCGTCCGTGATGCTACAAAGGGAACTGCTTCATCACCTCCTGCTACATTTGGCAGTAGCGACGAACCGTGTGCGCACCTGTGGAACGGTTTTCTTCTATTTCCTATTTTTGGCCTGCACCTGAAAACGTCCATCGCCTGGGCAAGCCCAGACGCCAGCCGACCAAGTTTGCCTCCGAACAGCGAAAGCGTCCACTGCGCCTGCGCTGTGTTACGCCTCGAACGCCGCCATCCCTGATGCTACAAAAGGAACTGCTTCATCGCCTCCTGCTACATTTGGCAGTAGCGACGAACCGTGTGCGCATCTGTGTAACGCTTTGCTTCTATTTCCTAGTTGTGGCCTGCAACTGAAAACGTCCATCGCCCGGGCAAGCCCAAACGCCAGCCAATCAAGTTTGCCTGCGAACAGCGAAAGCGTCCACTGCGCCTGCGCTGTGATACGCCTCGAGCGCCGCCGTCCCTGATGGTACAAAAGGAACTGCTTCATCGCCTCCTGCTACATTTGGCAGTAGCGACGAACCGTGTGCGCACCTGTGTAACGGTTTGCTTCTATTTCCTATTGTTGGCCTGCAGCTGAAAACGTCCATCGCCTGGGCAAGCCCAGACGCCAGCCGATCATGTTTGCCTCTGAACAGCGAAAACGTCCACTGCGCCTGCGCTGTGATACGCCTCAAACGCCGTCGTACCTGATGCTACAAAAGGAACTGCTTCATCGCCTCCTGCTACATTTGGCAGTAGCGACGAACCGTGTGCGCACCTGTGGAACGGTTTGCTTCTATTTCCTATTTTTGGCCTGCACCTGAAAACGTCGATCGCCTGGGCAAGCCCTCACGCCAGCCGATCAAGTTTGCCTCCGAACAGCGAAAGCGTCCACTGCGCCTGCGCTGTGATACGCCTCGAACGCCGCCGTCCCTGATGCTACAAAGGGAACTGCTTCATCGCCTCCTGCCACATTTTGCAGTAGCGACGAACCGTGCGCGCACCTGTGTAACGCTTTGCTTTTATTTCCTTGTTGTGGCCTGCACCTGAAAACGTCCGTCGCCTGGGCAAGCCCAAACGCCAGCCGATCAAGTTTGCCTCCGAACAGCGAAAACGTCCACTGCGCCTGCGCTGTGATACGCCTCGAACGCCGCCGTCCCTGATGCTACAAAAGGAACGGCTTCATCGCCTCCTGCTACATTTGGCAGTAGCGACGAACCGTGTGCGCACCTGCGTAACGCTTTGCTTCTGTTTCCTAATTGTGGCCTGCACCTGAAAACGTCCATCGCCTGGGCAAGCCCAGACGCCAGCCAATCAAGTTTGCCTCCGAACAGCGAAAGCGTCCACCGCGCCTGCGCTATGACACGCCTCGAACGCCGCCGTCCGTGATGCTACAAAGGGAACTGCTTCATCACCTCCTGCTACATTTGGCAGTAGCGACGAACCGTGTGCGCACCTGTGGAACGGTTTTCTTCTATTTCCTATTTTTGGCCTGCACCTGAAAACGTTCATCGCCTGGGCAAGCCCAGACGCCAGCCGATCAAGTTTGCCTCCGAACAGCGAAAGCGTCCACTGCGCCTGCGCTGTGTTACGCCTCGAACGCCGCCGTCCCTGAAGCTACAAAAGGAACTGCTTCATCGCCTCCTGCTACATTTGGCAGCAGCGACGAACCGTGTGCGCACCTGTGTAACGCTTTGCTTCTATTTCCTAGTTGTGGCCTGCACCTGAAAACGTCCATCGCCTGGGCAAGCCCAGACGCCAGCCAATCAAGTTTTCCGAACAGCGAAAGCGTCCACTGCGCCCGCGCTGTGACACGCCTCGAACGCCGCCGTACCTGATGCTACAAAAGGAACTGCTTCATCGCCTCCTGCTACATTTGGCAGTAGCGACGAACCGTGTGCGCACCTGCGTAACGCTTTGCTTCTATTTCCTAATTTTGGCCTGCACCTGAAAACGTCCATCGCCTGGGCAAGCCCAGACGCCAGCCGATCAAGTTTGCCTCCGAACAGCGAAAGCGTCCATTGCACCTGCGCTGTGACACGCCTCGAACGCCGCCGTACCTGATGCTACAAATGGAACTGCTTCACCGCCTCCTGCTACATTTGGCAGTAGCGACGAACCGTGTGCGCACCTGTGTAACGCTTTGCATCTATTTCCTAATTGTGGCCTGCACCTGAAAACGTCGATCGCCTGTGCAAGCCCACACGCCAGCCGATCAAGTTTGCCTCCGAACAGCGAAAGCGTTTACTGCGCCTGCCCTCTGATACGCCTCGAACGCCGCCGTCCCTGATGCTACAAAAGGAACTGCTTCATCGCCTCCTGCCACATTTGGCAGTAGCGACGAACCGTGTGCGCATCTTTGTAACGCTTTGCTTCTATCTCCTAGTTGTGGCCTGCACCTGAAAACGTCAATCGCCTGGGCAAGCCCAGACGCCAGCCGATCAAGTTTGCCTCCGAACAGCGAAAACGTCCACTGCGCCTGCGCTGTGATACGCCTCGAACGCCGCCGTCCCTGATGCTACAAAAGGAACGGCTTCATCGCCTCCTGCTACATTTGGCAGTAGCGACGAACCGTGTGCGCACCTGCGTAACGCTTTGCTTCTATTTCTAAATTGTGGCCTGCACCTGAAAACGTCCATCGCCTGGGCAAACCCAGACGCCTGCCGATCTAGTTTGCATCCGAAAAGCGAAAGCGTCCATTGCACGTGCGCTGTGATACGCCTCGAACGCCGCCGTCCCTGATGCTACAAAAGGAACTTCATCGCCTCCTGCTACATTTGGCAGTAGCGACGAACCGTGTGCGCACCTCTGTAACGCTTTGCTTCTATTTCCTAGTTGTGGCCTGCACCTGAAAACGTCCATCGCCTGGGCAAGCCGAGACGCCAGCCGATCAAGTTTGCCTCCGAACAGCGAAAGCGTCCACTGCGCCTGCGCTGTGTTACGCCTCGAACGCCGCCGTCCCTGATGCTACAAAAGGAACTGCTTCATCGCCTCCTGCTACATTTGGCAGTAGCGACGAACCGTGTGCGCACCTGTGTAACGGTTTGCTTCTATTTCCTATTTTTGGCCTGCACCTGAAAACGTTCATCGCCTGGGCAAGCCCAGACGCCAGCTGATCAAGTTTGCCTCCGAACAGCGAAAGCGTCCACTGCGCCTGCGCTGTGTTACGCCTCGAACGCCGCCGTCTGTGATGCTACAAAGGGAACTGCTTCATCACCTCCTGCTACATTTGGCAGTAGCGACGAACCGTGTGCGCACCTGTGTAACGCTTTGCTTCTATTTCCTAGTTGTGGCCTGCACCTGAAAACGTCCATCGCCTGGGCAAGCCCAGACGCCAGCCAATCAAGTTTGCCTCCGAACAGGGAAAGCGTCCACTGCGCCCGCGCTGTGACACGCCTCGAACGCCGCCGTACCTGATGCTACAAAAGGAACTGCTTCATCGCCTCCTGCTACATTTGGCAGTAGCGACGAACCGTTTGCGCACCTGTGTAACGGTTTTCTTCTATTTCCTATTTTTGGCCTGCACCTGAAAACGTCCATCGCCTGGGAAAGCCCAGACGCCAGCCGATCAAGTTTGCCTCCGAACAGCGAAAGCGTCTACTGCGCCTGCGCTGTGATACGCCTCGAACGCCGCCGTCCGTGATGCTACAAAGGGATCTGCTTCATCACCTCCTGCTACATTTGGCAGTAGCGACGAACCGTGTGCGCACCTGTGTAACGTTTTGCTTCTATTACCTTTTTTTGGCCTGCACCTGAAAACGTTCATCGCCTGGGCAAGCCCAGACGCCAGGCGATCAAGTTTGCCTCCGAACAGCGAAAGCGTCCACTGCGCCTGCGCTGTGTTACGCCTCAAACGCCGCCGTACCTGATGCTACAAAAGGAACTGCTTCATCGCCTCCTGCTACATTTGGCAGTAGCGACGAACCGCGTGCGCACCTGTGTAACGCTTTGCTTCTATTTCCTAGTTCTGGCCTGCACCTGAAAACGTCCATCGCCTGGGCAAGCCCAGACGCCAGCCGATCAAGTTTGCCTCCGAACAGCGAAAGCGTCCACTGCGCCTGCGCTGTGTTACGCCTCGAACGCCGCCGTCCCTGATGCTACAAAAGGAACTGCTTCATCGCTTCCTGCTACATTTGGCAGTAGCGACGAACCGCGTGCGCACCTGTGTAACGCTTTGCTTCTATTTCCTAGTTGTGGCCTGCACCTGAAAACGTCCATCGCCTGGGCAAGCCTAGACGCCAGCCAATCAAGTTTGCCTCCGAACAGCGAAAGCGTCCACTGCGCCCGCGCTGTGACACGCCTCGAACGCCGCCTGATGCTACAAAAGGAACTACTTCATCGCCTCCTGCTACATTTGGCAGTAGCGACGAACCGTGTACACCTGTGTAACGCTTTGCTTCTATTTCCTAGTTGTGGCCTGCACCTGAAAACGTCCGTCGCACGGGCAAGCCCAGACGCCAGCCGATCAAGTTTGCCTCCGAACAGCGAAAGCGTCCACTGCGCCCGCGCTGTGACACGCCTCGAACGCCGCCGTCCGTGATGCTATAAAGGGAACTGCTTCATCACCTCCTGCTACATTTGGCAGTAGCGACGAACCGTGTGCGCACCTGCGTAACGCTTTGCTTCTGTTTCCTAATTGTGGCCTGCACCTGAAAACGTCCATCGCCCGGACAAGCCCAGTCGCCAGCCGATCATGTTTGCCTCCGAACAGCGAAATCGTCCACCGCGCCTGCGCTATGACACGCCTCGAACGCCGCCATCCGTGATGCTACAAAGGGAACTGCTTCATCACCTCCTGCTACATTTGGCAGTAGCGACGAACCGTGTGCGCACCTGTGTAACGGTTTGCTTCTATTTCCTATTTTTGGCCTGCACCTGAAAACGTTCATCGCCTCGGCAAGCCCAGACGCCAGCCGATCAAGTTTGCCTCCGAACAGCGAAAGCGTCCACTGCGCCTGCGCTGTGTTACGCCTCGAACGCCGCCGACCCTGAAGCTACAAAAGGAACAGCTTCATCGCCTCCTGCTACATTTTGCAGCAGCGACGAACCGCGTGCGCACCTGTGTAACGCTTTGCTTCTATTTCCTAGTTGTGGCCTGCACCTGAAAACGTTCATCGCCTGGGCAAGCCCAGACGCCAGCCGATCAAGTTTCCCTCCGAACAGCGAAAGCGTCCACTGCGCCTGCGCTGTGATACGCCTCGAACGCCGCCGTCCCTGATTCTACAAAAGGAACTGCTTCATCGCCTCCTGCAACATTTGGCAGTAGCGACGAACCGTGTGCGCACCTATGTAACGGTTTGCTTCTATTTCCTATTTTTGGCCTGCACCTGAAAACGTCCATCGCCTGGGCAAGCCCAGACGCCAGCCAATCAAGTTTGCCTCCGAACAGCGAAAGCGTCCACTGCGCCCGCGCTGTGACACGCCTCGAACGCCGCCGTCCCTGATGCTACAAAAGGAACTGCTTCATCGCCTCCTGCTACAGTTGGCAGTAGCGACGAACCGTGTGCGCACCTGTGTAACGCTTTGCTTCTATTTCCTAATTGTGGCCTGCACCTGAAAACGTCGATCGCCTGGGCAAGCCCACACGCCAGCCGATCAAGTTTGCCTCCGAACAGCGAAAGCGTCCACTGCGCCTGCGCTGTGATACGCCTGGAACGCCGCCGTCCCTGATGCTACAAAAGGAACTGCTTCATCGCCTCCTGCCACATTTGGAAGTAGCGACGAACCGTGTGCGCATCAGTGTAACGCTTTGCTTCTATCTCCTAGTTGTGGCCTGCACCTGAAAACGTCCATCGCCTGGGCAAGCCCAGACGCCAGCCGATCAAGTTTGCCTCCGAACAGCGAAAGCGTCCACTGCGCCTGCGCTGTGATACGCCTGGAACGCCGCCGTCCCTGATGCTACAAAAGGAACTGATTCATCGCCTCCTGCCACATTTGGAAGTAGCGACGAACCGTGTGCGCATCAGTGTAACGCTTTGCTTCTATCTCCTAGTTGTGGCCTGCACCTGAAAACGTCCATCGCCTGGGCAAGCCCAGACGCCAGCCAATCAAGTTTGCCTCCGAACAGCGAAAGCGTCCACTGCGCCTGCGCTGTGATACGCCTCGAACGCCGCCGTCCCTGATGCTACAAAAGGAACGGCTTCATCGCCTCCTGCTACATTCGGCAGTAGCGACGAACCGTGTGCGCACCTGCGTAACGCTTTGCTTCTATTTCCTAATTTTGGCCTGCACCTGAAAACGTCCATCGCCTGGGCAAGCCCAGACGCCAGCTGACCAAGTTTGCCTCCGAACAGCGAAAACGTCCACTGCGCCTCCGCTGTGATACGCCTCGAACGCCGCCGTACCTGATGCTACAAAAGGAACTGCTTCATCGCCTCCTGCTAGATTTGGCAGTAGCGTCGAACCGTGTGCGCACCTGTGTAACGCTTTGCTTCTATTTCCTAGTTGTGGCCTGCAACTGAAAACGTCGATCGCCTGGGCAAGCCCAAACGCCAGCCAATCAAGTTTGCCTCCGAACAGCGAAAGCGTCCACTGCGCCTGCGCTGTGTTACGCCTCGAACGCCGCCATCCCTGATGCTACAAAGGGAACTGCTTCATCGCCTCCTGCCACATTTTGCAGTAGCGACGAACCGTGCGCGCACCTGTGTAACGCTTTGCTTTTATTTCCTTGTTGTGGCCTGCACCTAAAAACGTCCGTCGCCTGGGCAAGCCCAAACGCCAGCCGATCAAGTTTGCCTCCGAACAGCGAAAACGTCCACTGCGCCTGCGCTGTGATACGCCTCGAACGCCGCCGTCCCTGATGCTACAAAAGGAACGGCTTCATCGCCTCCTGCTACATTTGGCAGTAGCGACCAACCGTGTGCGCACCTGCGTAACGCTTTGCTTCTGTTTCCTAATTGTGGCCTGCACCTGAAAACGTCCATCGCCTGGGCAAGCCCAGACGCCAGCCAATCAAGTTTGCCTCCGAACAGCGAAAACGTCCACTGCGCCTGCGCTGTGATACGCCTCGAACGCCGCCGTCCCTGATGCTACAAAAGGAACGGCTTCATCGCCTCCTGCTACATTTGGCAGTAGCGACGAACCGTGTGCGCACCTGCGTAACGCTTTGCTTCTGTTTCCTAATTGTGGCCTTCACCTGCAAACGTCCATCGCCCGGACAAGCCCAGACGCCAGCCGATCAAGTTTGCCTCCGCACAGCGAAAGCGTCCACCGCGCCTGCGCTATGACACGCCTCGAACGCCGCCGTCCGTGATGCTACAAAGGGAACTGCTTCATCACCTCCTGCTACATTTGGCAGTAGCGACGAACCGTGTGCGCACCTGTGGAACGGTTTGCTTCTATTTCCTATTTTTGGCCTGCACCTGAAAACGTTCATAGCCTGGGCAAGCCCAGACGCCAGCCGATCAAGTTTGCCTCCGAACAGCGAAAGCGTCCACTGCGCCTGCGCTGTGTTACGCCTCGAACGCCGCCGTCCCTGAAGCTACAAAAGGAACTGCTTCATCGCCTCCTGCTACATTTGGCTGCAGCGACGAACCGTGTGCGCACCTGTGTAACGCTTTGCTTCTATTTCCTAGTTGTGGCCTGCACCTGAAAATGTCCATCGCCTGGGCAAGCCCAGACGCCAGCTGATCAAGTCTGCCTCCGAACAGCGAAAGCGTCCACTGCGCCTGCGCTGTGTTACGCCTCGAACGCCGCCGTCCGTGATGCTACAAAGGGAACTGCTTCATCACCTCCTGCTACATTTGGCAGTAGCGACGAACCGTGTGCGCACCTGTGTAACGCTTTGCTTCTATTTCCTAGTTGTGGCCTGCACCTGAAAACGTCCATCGCCTGGGCAAGCCCAGACGCCAGCCAATCAAGTTTGCCTCCGAACACGGAAAGCGTCCACTGCGCCCGCGCTGTGACACGCCTCGAACGCCGCCGTACCTGATGCTACAAAAGGAACTGCTTCATCGCCTCCTGCTACATTTGGCTGTAGCGACGAACCGTGTGCGCACCTGTGTAACGGTTTTCTTCTATTTCCTATTTTTGGCCTGCACCTGAAAACGTCCATCGCCTGGGCAAGCCCAGACGCCAGCTGATCAAGTTTGCCTCCGAACAGCGAAAGCGTCTACTGCGCCTGCGCTGTGATACGCCTCGAACGCCGCCGTCCCTGATTCTACAAAAGGAACTGCTTCATCGCCTCCTGCTACATTTGGCAGTAGCGACGAACCGTGTGCGCACCTATGTAACGGTTTGCTTTTATTTCCTATTTTTGGCCTGCACCTGAAAACGTTCATCGCCTGGGCAAGCCCAGACGACAGCCGATCAAGTTTGCCTCCGAACAGCGAAAGCGTCCACTGCGCCTGCGCTGTGTTACGCCTCGAACGCCGCCGTCCGTGATGCTACAAAGGGATCTGCTTCATCACCTCCTGCTACATTTGGCAGTAGCGACGAACCGTGTGCGCACCTGTGTAACGTTTTGCTTCTATTTCCTTTTTTTGGCCTGCACCTGAAAACGTTCATCGCCTGGGCAAGCCCAGACGCCAGCCGATCAAGTTTGCCTCCGAACAGCGAAAGCGTCCACTGCGCCTCCGCTGTGTTACGCCTCAAACGCCGCCGTACCTGATGCTACAAAAGGAACTGCTTCATCGCCTCCTGCTACATTTGGCAGTAGCGACGAACCGCGTGCGCACCTGTGTAACTCTTTGCTTCTATTTCCTAGTTCTGGCCTGCACCTGAAAACGTCCATCGCCTGGGCAAGCCCAGACGCCAGCCGATCAAGTTTGCCTCCGAACAGCGAAAGCGTCCACTGCGCCTGCGCTGTGTTACGCCTCGAACGCCGCCGTCCCTGATGCTACAAAAGGAACTGCTTCATCGCTTCCTGCTACATTTGGCAGTAGCGACGAACCGCGTGCGCACCTGTGTAACGCTTTGCTTCTATTTCCTGGTCGTGGCCTGCACCTGAAAACGTCCATCGCCTGGGCAAGCCCAGACGCCAGCCATTCAAGTTTGCCTCCGAACAGCGAAAGCGTCCACTGCGCCCGCGCTGTGACACGCCTCGAACGCCGCCGTCCGTGATGCTACAAAATGAACTGCTTCATCACCTCCAGATAAATTTGGCAGTAGCGACGAACCGTGTGCGCACCTGTGTAACGGTTTGCTTCTATTTTCTATTTTTGGCCTGCACCTGAAAACGTTCATCGCCTGGGCAAGCCCAGACGCCAGCCGATCAAGTTTGCCTCCGAACAGCGAAAGCGTCCACTGCGCCTGCGTTGTGTTACGCCTCGAGCGCCGCCGTCCCTGATGCTACAAAAGGAACTGCTTCATCGCCTCCTGCTACATTTGGCAGTAGCGACGAACCGCGTGCGCACCTGTGTAACGCTTTGCTTCTATTTCCTAGTTGTGGCCTGCACCTGAAAACGTCCATCGCCTGGGCAAGCCTAGACGCCAGCCAATCAAGTTTGCCTCCGAACAGCGAAAGCGTCCACTGCGACCGTGCTGTGACACGCCTCGAACGCCGCCTGATGCTACAAAAGGAACTACTTCATCGCCTCCTGCTACATTTGGCAGTAGCGACGAACCGTGTACACCTGTGTAACGCTTTGCTTCTATTTCCTAGTTGTGGCCTGCACCTGAAAACGTCCGTCGCACGGGCAAGCCCAGACGCCAGCCGATCAAGTTTGCCTCCGAACAGCGAAAGCGTCCACTGCACCCGCGCTGTGACACGCCTCGAACGCCGCCGTCCGTGATGCTATAAAGGGAACTGCTTCATCACCTCCTGCTAAATTTGGCAGTAGCGACGAACCGTGTGCGCACCTGTGTAACGGTTTGCTTCTATTTTCTATTTTTGGCCTGCACCTGAAAACGTTCATCGCCTGGGCAAGCCCAGACGCCAGCCGATCAAGTTTGCCTCCGAACAGCGAAAGCGTCCACTGCGCCTGCGCTGTCTTACGCCTCGAACGCCACCGTCCGTGATGCTACAAAGGGAACTGCTTCATCACCTCCTGCTACATTTGGCAGTAGCGACGAACCGTGTGCGCACCTGTGTAACGTTTTGCTTCTATTTCCTATTTTTGGCCTGCACCTGAAAACGTTCATCGTCTGGGCAAGCCCAGACGCCAGGCGATCAAGTTTGCCTCCGAACAGCGAAAGCGTCTACTGCGCCTGCGCTGTGTTACGCCTCGAACGCCGCCGTCCCTGAAGCTACAAAAGGAACTGCTTCATCGCCTCCTGCTACATTTGGCAGCAGCGACGAACCGCGTGCGCACCTGTGTAACGCTTTGCTTCTATTTCCTAGTTGTGGCCAGCACCTGAAAACGTCCATCGCCTGGGCAAGCCCAGACGCCAGCCAATCAAGTTTGCCTCCGAACAGCGAAAGCGTCCACTGCGCCCGCGCTGTGACACGCCTCGAACGCCGCCGTACCTGATGCTACAAAAGGAACTGCTTCATCGCCTCCTGCTACATTTGGCAGTAGCGACGAACCGTGTGCGCACCTGCGTAACGCTTTGCTTCTATTTCCTAATTTTGGCCTGCACCTGAAAACGTCCATCGCCTGGGCAAGCCCAGACGCCAGCCGATCAAGTTTGCCTCCGAACAGCGAAAACGTCCACTGCGCCTGCGCTGTGATACGCCTCGAACGCCGCCGTCCCTGATGCTACAAAAGGAACGGCTTCATCGCCTCCTGCTACATTTGGCAGTAGCGACGAACCGTGTGCGCACCTGCGTAACGCTTTGCTTCTATTTCCAAATTGAGGCCTGCACCTGAAAACGTCCATCGCCTGGGCAAGCCCAGACGCCAGCCGATCTAGTTTGCATCCGAAAAGCGAAAGCGTCCATTGCACCTGCGCTGTGATACGCCTCGAACGCCGCCGTCCCTGATGCTACAAAAGGAACTTCTTCATCGCCTCCTGCTACATTTGGCAGTAGCGACGAACCGTGTGCGCACCTCTGTAACGCTTTGCTTCTATTTCCTAGTTGTGGCCTGCACCTGAAAACGTCCATCGCCTGGGCAAGCCGAGACGCCAGCCGATCAAGTTTGCCTCCGAACAGCGAAAGCGTCTACTGCGCCTGCGCTGTGATACGCCTCGAACGCCGCCGTCCCTGATTCTACAAAAGGAACTGCTTCATCGCCTCCTGCTACATTTGGCAGTAGCGACGAACCGTGTGCGCACCTATGTAACGGTTTGCTTCTATTTCCTATTTTTGGCCTGCACCTGAAAACGTTCATCGCCTGGGCAAGCCCAGACGCCAGCCGATCAAGTTTGCCTCCGAACAGCGAAAGCGTCCACTGCGCCTGCGCTGTCTTACGCCTCGAACGCCGCCGTCCCTGATGCTACAAACGAACTGCTTCATCGCCTCCTGCTACATTTGGCAGTAGCGACGAACCGCGTGCGCACCTGTGTAACGCTTTGCTTCTATTTCCTAGTTGTGGCCTGCACCTGAAAACGTCCATCGCCTGGGCAAGCCCAGACGCCAGCCGATCAAGTTTGCCTCCGAACAGCGAAAGCGTCCACTGCGCCAGGGGTGTGTTACGCCTCGAACGCCGCCGTCCGTGATGCTACAAAGGGAACTGCTTCATCACCTCCTGCTACATTTGGCAGTATCGACGAACCATGTGCGCACCTGTGTAACGGTTTGCTTCTATTTCCTATTTTTGGCCTGCACCTGAAAACGTCCATCGCCTGGGCAAGCCCAGACGCCAGCCGATCAAGTTTGCCTCCGAACAGCGAAAGCGTCCACTGCGCCTGCGCTGTGTTACGCCTCGAACGCCGCCGTCCCTGATGCTACAAAAGGAACTGCTTCATCGCCTCCTGCTACATTTGGCAGTGGCGACGAACCGCGTGCACACCTGTGTAACGCTTTGCTTCTATTTCCTAGTTGTGGCCTGCACCTGAAAACGTCCATCGCCTGGGCAAGCCCAGACGCCAGCCGATCAAGTTTGCCTCCGAACAGCGAAAGCGTCCACTGAGCCTGCGCTGTGTTACGCCTCGAACGCCGCCGTCCCTGATGCTACAAAAGGAACTGCTTCATCGCTTCCTGCTACATTTGGCAGTAGCGACGAACCGCGTGCGCACCTGTGTAACGCTTTGCTTCTATTTTCTAGTTGTGGCCTGCACCTGAAAACGTCCATCGCCTGGGCAAGCCCAGACGCCAGCCAATCAAGTTTGCCTCCGAACAGCGAAAGCGTCCACTGCGCCCTCGCTGTGACACGCCTCGAACGCCGCCGTCCGTGATGCTATAAAGGGAACTGCTTCATCACCTCCTGCTAAATTTGGCCGTAGCGACGAACCGTGTGCGCACCTGTGTAACGCTTTGCTTCTATTTCCTAGTTGTGGCCTGCACCTGAAAACGTCCATCGCCTGGGAGAGCCCAGACGCCAGCCGATCAAGTTTGCCTCCGAACAGCGAAAGCGTCCACTGCGCCTGCGCTGTGTTACGCCTCAAACGCCGCCGTACCTGATGCTACAAAAGGAACTGCTTCATCGCCTCCTGCTACATTTGGCAGTAGCGACGAACCGCGTGCGCACCTGTGTAACGCTTTGCTTCTATTTCCTAGTTCTGGCCTGCACCTGAAAACGTCAATCGCCTGGGCATGCCCAGACGCCAGCAAATCAAGTTTGCCTCCGAACAGCGAAAGCGTCCACTGCGCCTGCGCTGTGTTACGCCTCAAACGCCGCCGTACCTGATGCTACAAAAGGAACTGCTTCATCGCCTCCTGCTACATTTGGCAGTAGCGACGAACCGCGTGCGCACCTGTGTAACGCTTTGCTTCTATTTCCTAGTTCTGGCCTGCACCTGAAAACGTCCATCGCCTGGGCAAGCCCAGACGCCAGCCAATCAAGTTTGCCTCCGAACAGCGAAAGCGCCCACTGCGCCTGCGCTGTGTTACGCCTCGAACGCCGCCGTACCTGATGCTACAAAAGGAACTGCTTCATCGCCTCCTGCTACATTTGGCAGTAGCGACGAACCGCGTGCGCACCTGTGTAACGCTTTGCTTCTATTTCCTAGTTCTGGCCTGCACCTGAAAACGTCCATCGCCTGGGCAAGCCCAGACGCCAGCCGATCAAGTTTGCCTCCGAACAGCGAAAGCGCCCACTGCGCCTGCGCTGTGTTACGCCTCGAACGCCGCCGTCCCTGATGCTACAAAATGAACTGCTTCATCGCTTCCTGCTACATTTGGCAGTAGCGACGAACCGCGTGCGCACCTGTGTAACGCTTTGCTTCTATTTCCTAGTTGTGGCCTGCACCTGAAAACGTCCATCGCCTGGGCAAGCCCAGACGCCAGCCAATCAAGTTTGCCTCCGAACAGCGAAAGCGCCCACTGCGCCTGCGCTGTGTTACGCCTCGAACGCCGCCGTACCTGATGCTACAAAAGGAACTGCTTCATCGCCTCCTGCTACATTTGGCAGTAGCGACGAACCGCGTGCGCACCTGTGTAACGCTTTGCTTCTATTTCCTAGTTCTGGCCTGCACCTGAAAACGTCCATCGCCTGGGCAAGCCCAGACGCCAGCCAATCAAGTTTGCCTCCAAACAGCGAAAGCGCCCACTGCGCCTGCGCTGTGTTACGCCTCGAACGCCGCCGTACCTGATGCTACAAAAGGAACTGCTTCATCGCCTCCTGCTACATTTGGCAGTAGCGACGAACCGCGTGCGCACCTGTGTAACGCTTTGCTTCTATTTCCTAGTTCTGGCCTGCACCTGAAAACGTCCATCGCCTGGGCAAGCCCAGACGCCAGCCGATCAAGTTTGCCTCCGAACAGCGAAAGCGCCCACTGCGCCTGCGCTGTGTTACGCCTCGAACGCCGCCGTCCCTGATGCTACAAAATGAACTGCTTCATCGCTTCCTGCTACATTTGGCAGTAGCGACGAACCGCGTGCGCACCTGTGTAACGCTTTGCTTCTATTTCCTAGTTGTGGCCTGCACCTGAAAACGTCCATCGCCTGGGCAAGCCCAGACGCCAGCCAATCAAGTTTGCCTCCGAACAGCGAAAGCGTCCACTGAGCCTGCGCTGTGTTACGCCTCGAACGCCGCCGTCCCTGATGCTACAAAAGGAACTGCTTCATCGCTTCCTGCTACATTTGGCAGTAGCGACGAACCGCGTGCGCACCTGTGTAACGCTTTGCTTCTATTTTCTAGTTGTGGCCTGCACCTGAAAACGTCCATCGCCTGGGCAAGCCCAGACGCCAGCCAATCAAGTTTGCCTCCGAACAGCGAAAGCGTCCACTGCGCCCGCGCTGTGACACGCCTCGAACGCCGCCGTCCGTGATGCTATAAAGGGAACTGCTTCATCACCTCCTGCTAAATATGGCCGTAGCGACGAACCGTGTGCGCACCTGTGTAACGGTTTGCTTCTATTTTCTATTTTTGGCCTACACCTGAAAACGTTCATCGCCTGGGCAAGCCCAGACGCCAGCCGATCAAGTTTGCCTCCGAACAGCGAAAGCGTCCACTGCGCCTGCGCTGTGTTACGCCTCGAACGCCGCCGTCCGTGATGCTACAAAGGGAACTGCTTCATCACCTCCTGCTACATTTGGCAGTAGCGACGAACCGTGTGCGCACCTGTGTAACGTTTTGCTTCTATTTCCTTTTTTTGGCCTGCACCTGAAAACGTTCATCGCCTGGGCAAGCCCAGACGCCAGGCGGTCAAGTTTGCCTCCGAACAGCGAAAGCGTCCACTGCGCCTGCGCTGTGTTACGCCTCGAACGCCGCCGTCCCTGATACTACAAAAAGAACTGCTTCATCGCCTCCTGCTGCATTTGGCAGTAGCGACGAACCGCGTGCGCACCTGTGTAACGCTTTGCTTCTATTTCCTAGTTGTGGCCTGCACCTGAAAACGTCCATCGCCTGGGAGAGCCCAGACGCCAGCCGATCAAGTTTGCCTCCGAACAGCGAAAGCGTCCACTGCGCCTGCGCAGTGTTACGCCTCAAACGCCGCCGTACCTGATGCTACAAAAGGAACTGCTTCATCGCCTCCTGCTACATTTGGCAGTAGCGACGAACCGCGTGCGCACCTGTGTAACGCTTTGCTTCTATTTCCTAGTTGTGGCCTGCACCTGAAAACGTCCATCGCCTGGGCAAGCCCAGACGCCAGCCGATCAAGTTTGCCTCCGAACAGCGAAAGCGTCCACTGCGCCTGCGCTGTGTTACGCCTCGAACGCCGCCGTCCCTGATGCTACAAAATGAACTGCTTCATCGCTTCCTGCTACATTTGGCAGTAGCGACGAACCGCGTGCGCACCTGTGTAACGCTTTGCTTCTATTTCCTAGTTGTGGCCTGCACCTGAAAACGTCCATCGCCTGGGCAAGCCCAGACGCCAGCCAATCAAGTTTGCCTCCGAACAGCGAAAGCGTCCACTGCGCCCGCGCTGTGACACGCCTCGAACGCCGCCGTCCGTGATGCTACAAAGGGAACTGCTTCATCACCTCCAGCTAAATTTGGCAGTAGCGACGAACCGTGTGCGCACCTGTGTAACGGTTTGCTTCTATTTTCTAGTTGTGGCCTGCACCTGAAAACGTCCATCGCCTGGGCAAGCCCAGACGCCAGCCAATCAAGTTTGCCTCCGAACAGCGAAAGCGTCCACTGCGCCCGCGCTGTGACACGCCTCGAACGCCGCCGTCCGTGATGCTATAAAGGGAACTGCTTCATCACCTCCTGCTAAATTTGGCCGTAGCGACGAACCGTGTGCGCACCTGTGTAACGGTTTGCTTCTATTTTCTATTTTTGGCCTACACCTGAAAACGTTCATCGCCTGGGCAAGCCCAGACGCCAGCCGATCAAGTTTGCCTCCGAACAGCGAAAGCGTCCACTGCGCCTGCGCTGTGTTACGCCTCGAACGCCGCCGTCCGTGATGCTACAAAGGGAACTGCTTCATCACCTCCTGCTACATTTGGCAGTAGCGACGAACCGTGTGCGCACCTGTGTAACGTTTTGCTTCTATTTCCTTTTTTTGGCCTGCACCTGAAAACGTTCATCGCCTGGGCAAGCCCAGACGCCAGGCGATCAAGTTTGCCTCCGAACAGCGAAAGCGTCCACTGCGCCTGCGCTGTGTTACGCCTCGAACGCCGCCGTCCCTGATACTACAAAAGGAACTGCTTCATCGCCTCCTGCTACATTTGGCAGTAGCGACGAACCGCGTGCGCACCTGTGTAACGCTTTGCTTCTATTTCCTAGTTGTGGCCTGCACCTGAAAACGTCCATCGCCTGGGAGATCCCAGACGCCAGCCGATCAAGTTTGCCTCCGAACAGCGAAAGCGTCCACTGCGCCTGCGCTGTGTTACGCCTCAAACGCCGCCGTACCTGATGCTACAAAAGGAACTGCTTCATCGCCTCCTGCTACATTTGGCAGTAGCGACGAACCGCGTGCGCACCTGTGTAACGCTTTGCTTCTATTTCCTAGTTCTGGCCTGCACCTGAAAACGTCCATCGCCTGGGCATGCCCAGACGCCAGCCGATCAAGTTTGCCTCCGAACAGCGAAAGCGTCCACTGCGCCTGCGCTGTGTTACGCCTCGAACGCCGCCGTCCCTGATGCTACAAAAGGAACTGCTTCATCGCTTCCTGCTACATTTGGCAGTAGCGACGAACCGCGTGCGCACCTGTGTAACGCTTTGCTTCTATTTCCTAGTTGTGGCCTGCACCTGAAAACGTTCATCGCCTGGGCAAGCCCAGACGCCAGCCAATCAAGTTTGCCTCCGAACAGCGAAAGCGTCCACTGCGCCCGCGCTGTGACACGCCTCGAACGCCGCCGTCCGTGATGCTACAAAGGGAACTGCTTCATCACCTCCAGCTAAATTTGGCAGTAGCGACGAACCGCGTGCGCACCTGTGTAACGCTTTGCTTCTATTTCCTAGTTGTGGCCTGCACCTGAAAACGTCCATCGCCTGGGCATGCCCAGACGCCAGCCAATCAAGTTTGCCTCCGAACAGCGAAAGCGTCCACTGCGCCCGCGCTGTGACACGCCTCGTACGCCGCCTGATGCTACAAAAGGAACTACTTCATCGCCTCCTGCTACATTTGGCAGTAGCGACGAACCGTGTACACATGTGTAACGCTTTGCTTCTATTTCCTAGTTGTGGCCTGCAGCTGAAAACGTCCGTCGCACGGGCAAGCCCAGACGCCAGCCGATCAAGTTTGCCTCCGAACAGCGAAAGCGTCCACTGCGCCTGCGCTGTGTTACGCCTCGAACGCCGCCGTCCCTGATGCTACAAAAGGAACTGCTTCATTGCCTCCTGCTACATTTGGCAGTAGCGACGAACCGCGTGCGCACCTGTGTAACGCTTTGCTTCTATTTCCTAGTTGTGGCCTGCACCTGAAAACGTCCATCGCCTGGGCAAGCCCAGACGCCAGCCGATCAAGTTTGCCTCCGAACAGCGAAAGCGTCCACTGCGCCTGCGCTGTGTTACGCCTCGAACGCCGCCGTCCCTGATGCTACAAGAGGAACTGCTTCAACGCCTCCTGCTACATTTGGCAGTAGTGACGAACCGCGTGCGCACCTGTGTAACGCTTTGCTTCTATTTCCTAGTTGTGGCCTGCACCTGAAAACGTCCATCGCCTGGGCAAGCCCAGACGCCATCCAATCAAGTTTGCCTCCGAACAGCGAAAGCGTCCACTGCGCCCGCGCTGTGACACTCCTCGAACGCCGCCGTTCGTGATGCTACAAAGGGAACTGCTTCATCACCTCCTGCTACATTTGGCAGTAGCGACGAACCGTGTGCGCACCTGTGTAACGGTTTGCTTCTATTTCCTATTTTTGGCCTGCACCTGAAAACGTTCATCGCCTGGGCAAGCCCAGACGCCAGCCGATCAAGTTTGCCTCCGAACAGCGAAAGCGTCCACTGCGCCTGCGCTGTGTTACGCCTCGAACGCCGCCGTCCGTGATGCTACAAAGGGAACTGCTTCATCACCTCCTGCTACATTTGGCAGTAGCGACGAACCGTGTGCGCACCTGTGTAACGTTTTGCTTCTATTTCCTATTTTTGGCCTGCAACTGAAAACGTTTATCGCCTGGGCAAGCCCAGACGCCAGCCGATCAAGTTTTCCTCCGAATAGCGAAAGCGTCCACTGCGCCTGCGCTGTGTTACGCTCGAACGCCGCCGTCCCTGATACTACAAAAGGAACTGCTTCATCGCCTCCTGCTACATTTGGCAGTAGCGACGAACCGCGTGCGCACCTGTGTAACGCTTTGCTTCTATTTCCTAGTTGTGGCCTGCACCTGAAAACGTCCATCGCCTGGGCAAGCCCAGACGCCAGCCGATCAAGTTTGCCTCCGAACAGCGAAAGCGTCCACTGCGCCTGCGCTGTGTTACGCCTCGAACGCCACCGTCCCTGATGCTACAAAAGGAACTGCTTCATCGCCTCCTGCTACATTTGGCAGTAGCGACGAACCGCGTGCGCACCTGTGTAACGCTTTGCTTCTATTTCCTAGTTGTGGCCTGCACCTGAAAACGTCCATCGCCTGGGCAAGCCCAGACGCCAGCCAATCAAGTTTGCCTCCGAACAGCGAAAGCGTCCACTGCGCCCGCGCTGTGACACGCCTCGAACGCCGCCGTACCTGATGCTACAAAAGGAACTGCTTCATCGCCTCCTGCTACATTTGGCAGTAGCGAGGAACCGTGTACACCTGTGTAACGCTTTGCTTCTATTTCCTAGTTGTGGCCTGCACCTGAAAACGTCCGTCGCACGGGCAAGCCCAGACGCCAGCCGATCAAGTTTGCCTCCGAACAGCGAAAACGTCCACTGCGCCTGCGCTGTGATACGCCTCGAACGCCGCCGTCCCTGATGCTACAAAGGGAACTGCTTCATCACCTCCTGCTACATTTGGCAGTAGCGACGAACCGTGTCCGCACCTGTGTAACGATTTGCTTCTATTTCCTATTTTTGGCCTGCACCTGAAAACATTCATCGCCTGGGCAAGCCCAGACGCCAGCCGATCAAGTTTGCCTCCGAACAGCGAAAGCGTCCACTGCGCCTGCGCTGTGTTACGCCTCGAACGCCGCCGTCCGTGATGCTACAAAGGGAACTGCTTCACCACCTCCTGCTACATTTGGCAAAAGCGACGAACCGTGTGCGCACCCGTGTAACGTTTTGCTTCTATTTCCTATTTTTGGCCTGCACCTGAAAACGTCCATCGCCTGGGCAAGCCCAGACGCCAGCCGATCAAGTTTGCCTCCGAACAGCGAAAGCGTCCACTGCGCCTGCGCTGTGTTACGCCTCGAACGCCGCCGTCCCTGATACTACAAAAGGAACTGCTTCATCGCCTCCTGCTGCATTTGGCAGTAGCGACGAACCGCGTGCGCACCTGTGTAACGCTTTGCTTCTATTTCCTAGTTGTGGCCTGCACCTGAAAACGTCCATCGCCTGGGCAAGCCCAGACGCCAGCCGATCAAGTTTGCCTCCGAACAGCGAAAGCGTCCACTGCGCCTGCGCTGTGTTACGCCTCGAACGCCGCCGTCCCTGATACTACAAAAGGAACTGCTTCATCGCCTCCTGCTGCATTTGGCAGTAGCGACGAACCGTGTGCGCACCTGTGTAACGGTTTGTTTCTATTTCCTTTTTTTGGCCTGCACCTGAAAACGTCCATCGCCTGGGCATGCCCAGACGCCAGCCGATCAAGTTTGCCTCCGAACAGCGAAAGCGCCCACTGCGCCTGCGCTGTGTTACGCCTCGAACGCCGCCGTCCCTGATGCTACAAAATGAACTGCTTCATCGCTTCCTGCTACATTTGGCAGTAGCGACGAACCGCGTGCGCACCTGTGTAACGCTTTGCTTCTATTTCCTAGTTGTGGCCTGCACCTGAAAACGTACATCGCCTGGGCAAGCCCAGACGCCAGCGGATCAAGTTTGCCTCCGAACAGCGAAAGCGTCCACTGCGCCTGCGCTGTGTTACGCCTCGAACGCCGCCGTCCGTGATGCTACAAAGGGAACTGCTTCATCACCTCCAGCTAAATTTGGCAGTAGCGACGAACCGTGTGCGCACCTGTGTAACGGTTTGCTTCTATTTTCTAGTTGTGGCCTGCACCTGAAAACGTCCATCGCCTGGGCAAGCCCAGACGCCAGCCAATCAAGTTTGCCTCCGAACAGCGAAAGCGTCCACTGCGCCCGCGCTGTGACACGCCTCGAACGCCGCCGTCCGTGATGCTATAAAGGGAACTGCTTCATCACCTCCTGCTAAATTTGGCCGTAGCGACGAACCGTGTGCGCACCTGTGTAACGGTTTGCGTCTATTTTCTATTTTTGGCCTACACCTGAAAACGTTCATCGCCTGGGCAAGCCCAGACGCCAGCCGATCAAGTTTGCCTCCGAACAGCGAAAGCGTCCACTGCGCCTGCGCTGTGTTACGCCTCGAACGCCGCCGTCCGTGATGCTACAAAGGGAACTGGTTCATCACCTCCTGCTACATTTGGCAGTAGCGACGAACCGTGTGCGCACCTGTGTAACGTTTTGCTTCTATTTCCTTTTTTTGGCCTGCACCTGAAAACGTTCATCGCCTGGGCAAGCCCAGACGCCAGGCGATCAAGTTTGCCTCCGAACAGCGAAAGCGTCCACTGCGCCTGCGCTGTGTTACGCCTCGAACGCCGCCGTCCCTGATACTACAAAAGGAACTGCTTCATCGCCTCCTGCTACATTTGGCAGTAGCGACGAACCGCGTGCGCACCTGTGTAACGCTTTGCTTCTATTTCCTAGTTGTGGCCTGCACCTGAAAACGTCCATCGCCTGGGAGATCCCAGACGCCAGCCGATCAAGTTTGCCTCCGAACAGCGAAAGCGTCCACTGCGCCTGCGCTGTGTTACGCCTCAAACGCCGCCGTACCTGATGCTACAAAAGGAACTGCTTCATCGCCTCCTGCTACATTTGGCAGTAGCGACGAACCGCGTGCGCACCTGTGTAACGCTTTGCTTCTATTTCCTAGTTCTGGCCTGCACCTGAAAACGTCCATCGCCTGGGCATGCCCAGACGCCAGCCGATCAAGTTTGCCTCCGAACAGCGAAAGCGTCCACTGCGCCTGCGCTGTGTTACGCCTCGAACGCCGCCGTCCCTGATGCTACAAAAGGAACTGCTTCATCGCTTCCTGCTACATTTGGCAGTAGCGACGAACCGCGTGCGCACCTGTGTAACGCTTTGCTTCTATTTCCTAGTTGTGGCCTGCACCTGAAAACGTTCATCGCCTGGGCAAGCCCAGACGCCAGCCAATCAAGTTTGCCTCCGAACAGCGAAAGCGTCCACTGCGCCCGCGCTTTGACACGCCTCGAACGCCGCCGTCCGTGATGCTACAAAGGGAACTGCTTCATCACCTCCAGCTAAATTTGGCAGTAGCGACGAACCGCGTGCGCACCTGTGTAACGCTTTGCTTCTATTTCCTAGTTGTGGCCTGCACCTGAAAACGTCCATCGCCTGGGCATGCCCAGACGCCAGCCAATCAAGTTTGCCTCCGAACAGCGAAAGCGTCCACTGCGCCCGCGCTGTGACACGCCTCGAACGCCGCCTGATGCTACAAAAGGAACTACTTCATCGCCTCCTGCTACATTTGGCAGTAGCGACGAACCGTGTACACATGTGTAACGCTTTGCTTCTATTTCCTAGTTGTGGCCTGCAGCTGAAAACGTCCGTCGCACGGGCAAGCCCAGACGCCAGCCGATCAAGTTTGCCTCCGAACAGCGAAAGCGTCCACTGCGCCTGCGCTGTGTTACGCCTCGAACGCCGCCGTCCCTGATGCTACAAAAGGAACTGCTTCATTGCCTCCTGCTACATTTGGCAGTAGCGACGAACCGCGTGCGCACCTGTGTAACGCTTTGCTTCTATTTCCTATTTTTGGCCTGCACCTGAAAACGTCCATCGCCTGGGCAAGCCCAGACGCCACCCGATCAAGTTTGCCTCCGAACAGCGAAAGCGTCCACTGCGCCTGCGCTGTGTTACGCCTCGAACGCCGCCGTCCCTGATGCTACAAGAGGAACTGCTTCAACGCCTCCTGCTACATTTGGCAGTAGTGACGAACCGCGTGCGCACCTGTGTAACGCTTTGCTTCTATTTCCTAGTTGTGGCCTGCACCTGAAAACGTACATCGCCTGGGCAAGCCCAGACGCCAGCGGATCAAGTTTGCCTCCGAACAGCGAAAGCGTCCACTGCGCCTGCGCTGTGTTACGCCTCGAACGCCGCCGTACCTGATGCTACAAAAGGAACTGCTTCATCGCCTCCTGCTACATTTGGCAGTAGCGACGAACCGCGTGCGCACCTGTGTAACGCTTTGCTTCTATTTCCTAGTTGTGGCCTGCACCTGAAAACGTCCATCGCCTGGGCAAGCCCAGACGCCAGCCGATCAAGTTTGCCTCCGAACAGCGCAAGCGTCCACTGCGCCTGCGCTGAGCTACGCCTCGAACGCCGCCGTCCCTGATGCTACAAAAGGAACTGCTTCATCGCTTCCTGCTACATTTGGCAGTAGCGGCGAACCACGTGCGCCCCTGTGGAACGCTTTGCTTCTATTTCCTAGTTGTGGCCTGCACCTGAAAACGTCCATCGCCTGGGCAAGCCCAGACGCCAGCCAATCAAGTTTGCCTCCGAACAGCGAAAGCGTCCACTGCGCCCGCGCTGTGACACTCCTCGAACGCCGCCGTTCGTGATGCTACAAAGGGAACTGCTTCATCACCTCCTGCTACATTTGGCAGTAGCGACGAACCGTGTGCGCACCTGTGTAACGGTTTGCTTCAATTTCCTATTTTTGGCCTGCACCTGAAAACGTTCATCGCCTGGGCAAGCCCAGACGCCAGCCGATCAAGTTTGCCTCCGAACAGCGAAAGCGTCCACTGCGCCTGCGCTGTGTTACGCCTCGAACGCCGCCGTCCGTGATGCTACAAAGGGAACTGCTTCATCACCTCCTGCTACATTTGGCAGTAGCGACGAACCGTGTGCGCACCTGTGTAACGTTTTGCTTCTATTTCCTATTTTTGGCCTGCAACTGAAAACGTTCATCGCCTGGGCAAGCCCAGACGCCAGCCGATCAAGTTTTCCTCCGAATAGCGAAAGCGTCCACTGCGCCTGCGCTGTGTTACGCTCGAACGCCGCCGTCCCTGATACTACAAAAGGAACTGCTTCATCGCCTCCTGCTACATTTGGCAGTAGCGACGAACCGCGTGCGCACCTGTGTAACGCTTTGCTTCTATTTCCTAGTTGTGGCCTGCACCTGAAAACGTCCATCGCCTGGGCAAGCCCAGACGCCAGCCGATCAAGTTTGCCTCCGAACAGCGAAAGCGTCCACTGCGCCTGCGCTGTGTTACGCCTCGAACGCCACCGTCCCTGATGCTACAAAAGGAACTGCTTCATCGCCTCCTGCTACATTTGGCAGTAGCGACGAACCGCGTGCGCACCTGTGTAACGCTTTGCTTCTATTTCCTAGTTGTGGCCTGCACCTGAAAACGTCCATCGCCTGGGCAAGCCCAGACGCCAGCCAATCAAGTTTGCCTCCGAACAGCGAAAGCGTCCACTGCGCCCGCGCTGTGACACGCCTCGAACGCCGCCGTACCTGATGCTACAAAAGAAACTACTTCATCGCCTCCTGCTACATTTGGCAGTAGCGAGGAACCGTGTACACCTGTGTAACGCTTTGCTTCTATTTCCTAGTTGTGGCCTGCACCTGAAAACGTCCGTCGCACGGGCAAGCCCAGACGCCAGCCGATCAAGTTTGCCTCCGAACAGCGAAAACGTCCACTGCGCCTGCGCTGTGATACGCCTCGAACGCCGCCGTCCCTGATGCTACAAAGGGAACTGCTTCATCACCTCCTGCTACATTTGGCAGTAGCGACGAACCGTGTCCGCACCTGTGTAACGATTTGCTTCTATTTCCTATTTTTGGCCTGCACCTGAAAACATTCATCGCCTGGGCAAGCCCAGACGCCAGCCGATCAAGTTTGCCTCCGAACAGCGAAAGCGTCCACTGCGCCTGCGCTGTGTTACGCCTCGAACGCCGCCGTCCGTGATGCTACAAAGGGAACTGCTTCACCACCTCCTGCTACATTTGGCAAAAGCGACGAACCGTGTGCGCACCCGTGTAACGTTTTGCTTCTATTTCCTATTTTTGGCCTGCACCTGAAAACGTCCATCGCCTGGGCAAGCCCAGACGCCAGCCGATCAAGTTTGCCTCCGAACAGCGAAAGCGTCCACTGCGCCTGCGCTGTGTTACGCCTCGAACGCCGCCGTCCCTGATGCTACAAGAGGAACTGCTTCAACACCTCCTGCTACATTTGGCAGTAGTGACGAACCGCGTGCGCACCTGTGTAACGCTTTGCTTCTATTTCCTAGTTGTGGCCTGCACCTGAAAACGTACATCGCCTGGGCAAGCCCAGACGCCAGCGGATCAAGTTTGCCTCCGAACAGCGAAAGCGTCCACTGCGCCTGCGCTGTGTTACGCCTCGAACGCCGCCGTACCTGATGCTACAAAAGGAACTGCTTCATCGCCTCCTGCTACATTTGGCAGTAGCGACGAACCGCGTGCGCACCTGTGTAACGCTTTGCTTCTATTTCCTAGTTGTGGCCTGCACCTGAAAACGTCCATCGCCTGGGCAAGCCCAGACGCCAGCCGGTCAAGTTTGCCTCCGAACAGCGCAAGCGTCCACTGCGCCTGCGCTGAGTTACGCCTCGAACGCCGCCGTCCCTGATGCTACAAAAGGAACTGCTTCATCGCTTCCTGCTACATTTGGCAGTAGCGACGAACCACGTGCGCACCTGTGTAACGCTTTGCTTCTATTTCCTAGTTGTGGCCTGCACCTGAAAACGTCCATCGCCTGGGCAAGCCCAGACGCCAGCCAATCAAGTTTGCCTCCGAACAGCTAAAGCGTCCACTGCGCCCGCGCTGTGACACTCCTCGAACGCCGCCGTTCGTGATGCTACAAAGGGAACTGCTTCATCACCTCCTGCTACATTTGGCAGTAGCGACGAACCGTGTGCGCACCTGTGTAACGGTTTGCTTCTATTTCCTAGTTGTGGCCTGCACCTGAAAACGTCCGTCGCACGGGCAAGCCCAGACGCCAGCCGATCAAGTTTGCCTCCGAACAGCGAAAACGTCCACTGCGCCTGCGCTGTGATACGCCTCGAACGCCGCCGTCCCTGATGCTACAAAGGGAACTGCTTCATCACCTCCTGCTACATTTGGCAGTAGCGACGAACCGTGTCCGCACCTGTGTAACGATTTGCTTCTATTTCCTATTTTTGGCCTGCACCTGAAAACATTCATCGCCTGGGCAAGCCCAGACGCCAGCCGATCAAGTTTGCCTCCGAACAGCGAAAGCGTCCACTGCGCCTGCGCTGTGTTACGCCTCGAACGCCGCCGTCCGTGATGCTACAAAGGGAACTGCTTCACCACCTCCTGCTACATTTGGCAAAAGCGACGAACCGTGTGCGCACCCGTGTAACGTTTTGCTTCTATTTCCTATTTTTGGCCTGCACCTGAAAACGTTCATCGCCTGGGCAAGCCCAGACGCCAGCCGATCAAGTTTGCCTCCGAACAGCGAAAGCGTCAACTGCGCCTGCGCTGTGTTACGCCTCGAACGCCGCCGTCCGTGATACTACAAAAGGAACTGCTTCATCGCCTCCTGCTACATTTGGCAGTAGCGACGAACTGTGTGCGCACCTGTGTAACGTTTTGCTTCTATTTCCTATTTTTGGCATGCACCTGAAAACGTTCATCGCCTGGGCAAGCCCAGACGCCAGCCGATCAAGTTTGCCTCCGAACAGCGAAAGCGTCCACTGCGCCTGCGCTGTGTTACGCCTCGAACGCCGCCGTCCCTGATGCTACAAAAGGAACTGCTTCATCGCCTCCTGCTACTGTTGGCAGTAGCGACGAACCGCGTGCGCACCTGTGTAACACTTTGCTTCTATTTCCTAGTTGTGGCCTGCACCTGAAAACGTCCATCGCCTGGGCAAGCCCAGACGCCAGCCAATCAAGTTTGCCTCCGAACAGGGAAAGCGTCCACTGCGCCCGCGCTGTGACACGCCTCGAACGCCGCTGTACCTGATGCTACAAAAGGAACTGCTTCATCGCCTCCTGCTACATTTGGCAGTAGCGACGAACCGTGTGCGCACCTGTGTAACGGTTTTCTTCTATTTCCTATTTTTGGCCTGCACCTGAAAACGTCCATCGCCTGGGCAAGCCCAGACGCCAGCCGATCAAGTTTGCCTCCGAACAGCGAAAGCGTCTACTGCGCCTGCGCTGTGATACGCCTCGAACGCCGCCGTCCCTGATGCTACAAAAGGAACTGCTTCATCGCCTCCTGCTACATTTGGCAGTAGCGACGAACCGTGTGCACACCTGTGTAACGGTTTGCTTCTATTTCCTATTTTTGGCCTGCACCTGAAAACGTTCATCGCCTGGGCAAGCCCAGACGCCAGCCGATCAAGTTTGCCTCCGAACAGCGAAAGCGTCCACTGCGCCTGCGCTGTGTTACGCCTCGAACGCCGCCGTCCCTGATGCTACAAAAGGAACTGCTTCATCGCCTCCTGCTACATTTGGCAGTAGCGACGAACCGCGTGCGCACCTGTGTAACGCTTTGCTTCTATTTCCTAGTTGTGGCCTGCACCTGAAAACGTCCATCGCCTGGGCAAGCCCAGACGCCAGCCGATCAAGTTTGCCTCCGAACAGCGAAAGCGTCCACTGCGCCTGCGGTGTGTTACGCCTCGAACGCCGCCGTCCGTGATGCTACAAAGGGAACTGCTTCATCACCTCCTTCTACATTTGGCAGTAGCCACGAACCATGTGCGCACCTGTGTAACGGTTTGCTTCTATTTCCTATTTTTGGCCTGCACCTGAAAACGTCCATCGCCTGGGCAAGCCCAGACGCCAGCCGATCAAGTTTGCCTCCGAACAGCGAAAGCGTCCACTGCGCCTGCGCTGTGTTACGCCTCGAACGCCGCCGTCCCTGATGCTACAAAAGGAACTGCTTCATCGCCTCCTGCTACATTTGGCAGTAGCGAGGAACCGTGTACACCTGTGTAACGCTTTGCTTCTATTTCCTAGTTGTGGCCTGCACCTGAAAACGTCCGTCGCACGGGCAAGCCCAGACGCCAGCCGATCAAGTTTGCCTCCGAACAGCGAAAACGTCCACGGCGCCTGCGCTGTGATACGCCTCGAACGCCGCCGTCCCTGATGCTACAAAGGGAACTGCTTCATCACCTCCTGCTACATTTGGCAGTAGCGACGAACCGTGTCCGCACCTGTGTAACGATTTGCTTCTATTTCCTATTTTTGGCCTGCACCTGAAAACATTCATCGCCTGGGCAAGCCCAGACGCCAGCCGATCAAGTTTGCCTCCGAACAGCGAAAGCGTCCACTGCGCCTGCGCTGTGTTACGCCTCGAACGCCGCCGTCCGTGATGCTACAAAGGGAACTGCTTCACCACCTCCTGCTACATTTGGCAAAAGCGACGAACCGTGTGCGCACCCGTGTAACGTTTTGCTTCTATTTCCTATTTTTGGCCTGCACCTGAAAACGTTCATCGCCTGGGCAAGCCCAGACGCCAGCCGATCAAGTTTGCCTCCGAACAGCGAAAGCGTCCACTGCGCCTGCGCTGTGTTACGCCTCGAACGCCGCCGTCCCTGATACTACAAAAGGAACTGCTTCATCGCCTCCTGCTACAATTGGCAGTAGCGACGAACTGTGTGCGCACCTGTGTAACGTTTTGCTTCTATTTCCTATTTTTGGCATGCACCTGAAAACGTTCATCGCCTGGGCAAGCCCAGACGCCAGCCGATCAAGTTTGTCTCCGAACAGCGAAAGCGTCCACTGCGCCTGCGCTGTGTTACGCCTCGAACGCCGCCGTCCCTGATGCTACAAAAGGAACTGCTTCATCGCCTCCTGCTACTGTTGGCAGTAGCGACGAACCGCGTGCGCACCTGTGTAACACTTTGCTTCTATTTCCTAGTTGTGGCCTGCACCTGAAAACGTCCATCGCCTGGGCAAGCCCAGACGCCAGCCAATCAAGTTTGCCTCCGAACAGGGAAAGCGTCCACTGCGCCCGCGCTGTGACACGCCTCGAACGCCGCTGTACCTGATGCTACAAAGGGAACTGCTTCATCACCTCCTTCTACATTTGGCAGTAGCGACGAACCATGTGCGCACCTGTGTAACGGTTTGCTTCTATTTCCTATTTTTGGCCTGCACCTGAAAACGTCCATCGCCTGGGCAAGCCCAGACGCCAGCCGATCAAGTTTGCCTCCGAACAGCGAAAGCGTCCACTGCGCCTGCGCTGTGTTACGCCTCGAACGCCGCGTCCCTGATGCTACAAAAGGAACTGCTTCATCGCCTCCTGCTACATTTGGCAGTAGCGACGAACCGCGTGCGCACCTGTGTAACGCTTTGCTTCTATTTCCTAGTTGTGGCCTGCACCTGAAAACGTCCATCGCCTGGGCAAGCCCAGACGCCAGCCGATCAAGTTTGCCTCCGAACAGCGAAAGCGTCCACTGCGCCCGCGCTGTGACACGCCTCGAACGCCGCTGTACCTGATGCTACAAAGGGAACTGCTTCATCACCTCCTTCTACATTTGGCAGTAGCGACGAACCATGTGCGCACCTGTGTAACGGTTTGCTTCTATTTCCTATTTTTGGCCTGCACCTGAAAACGTCCATCGCCTGGGCAAGCCCAGACGCCAGCCGATCAAGTTTGCCTCCGAACAGCGAAAGCGTCCACTGCGCCTGCGCTGTGTTACGCCTCGAACGCCGCCGTCCCTGATGCTACAAAAGGAACTGCTTCATCGCCTCCTGCTACTGTTGGCAGTAGCGACGAACCGCGTGCGCACCTGTGTAACACTTTGCTTCTATTTCCTAAGTTGTGGCCTGCACCTGAAAACGTCCATCGCCTGGGCAAGCCCAGACGCCAGCCAATCAAGTTTGCCTCCGAACAGGGAAAGCGTCCACTGCGCCCGCGCTGTGACACGCCTCGAACGCCGCTGTACCTGATGCTACAAAGGGAACTGCTTCATCGCCTCCTGCTACATTTGCAGTAGCGACGAACCGTGTGCGCACCTGTGTAACGGTTTTCTTCTATTTCCTATTTTTGGCCTGCACCTGAAAACGTCCATCGCCTGGGCAAGCCCAGACGCCAGCCGATCAAGTTTGCCTCCGAACAGCGAAAGCGTCCACTGCGCCTGCGCTGTGTTACGCCTCGAACGCCGCCGTCCGTGATGCTACAAAGGGAACTGCTTCACCACCTCCTGCTACATTTGGCAAAAGCGACGAACCGTGTGCGCACCCGTGTAACGTTTTGCTTCTATTTCCTATTTTTGGCCTGCACCTGAAAACGTTCATCGCCTGGGCAAGCCCAGACGCCAGCCGATCAAGTTTGCCTCCGAACAGCGAAAGCGTCCACTGCGCCTGCGCTGTGTTACGCCTCGAACGCCGCCGTCCCTGATACTACAAAAGGAACTGCTTCATCGCCTCCTGCTACAATTGGCAGTAGCGACGAACTGTGTGCGCACCTGTGTAACGTTTTGCTTCTATTTCCTATTTTTGGCATGCACCTGAAAACGTTCATCGCCTGGGCAAGCCAGACGCCAGCCGATCAAGTTTGCCTCCGAACAGCGAAAGCGTCCACTGCGCCTGCGCTGTGTTACGCCTCGAACGCCGCCGTCCCTGATGCTACAAAAGGAACTGCTTCATCGCCTCCTGCTACTGTTGGCAGTAGCGACGAACCGCGTGCGCACCTGTGTAACACTTTGCTTCTATTTCCTAGTTGTGGCCTGCACCTGAAAACATCCATCGCCTGGGCAAGCCCAGACGCCAGCCAATCAAGTTTGCCTCCGAACAGGGAAAGCGTCCACTGCGCCCGCGCTGTGACACGCCTCGAACGCCGCTGTACCTGATGCTACAAAGGGAACTGCTTCATCACCTCCTTCTACATTTGGCAGTAGCGACGAACCATGTGCGCACCTGTGTAACGGTTTGCTTCTATTTCCTATTTTTGGCCTGCACCTGAAAACGTCCATCGCCTGGGCAAGCCCAGACGCCAGCCGATCAAGTTTGCCTCCGAACAGCGAAAGCGTCCACTGCGCCTGCGCTGTGTTACGCCTCGAACGCCGCCGTCCCTGATGCTACAAAAGGAACTGCTTCATCGCCTCCTGCTACATTTGGCAGTAGCGACGAACCGCGTGCGCACCTGTGTAACGCTTTGCTTCTATTTCCTAGTTGTGGCCTGCACCTGAAAACGTCCATCGCCTGGGCAAGCCCAGACGCCAGCCGATCAAGTTTGCCTCCGAACAGCGAAAGCGTCCACTGCGCCTGCGCTGTGTTACGCCTCGAACGCCGCCGTACCTGATGCTACAAAAGGAACTGCTTCATCGCCTCCTGCTACATTTGGCAGTAGCGACGAACCGCGTGCGCACCTGTGTAACGCTTTGCTTCTATTTCCTAGTTGGGGCCTGCACCTGAAAACGTCCATCGCCTGGGCAAGCCCAGACGCCAGCCGATCAAGTTTGCCTCCGAACAGCGAAAGCGTCCACTGCGCCTGCGCTGTGTTACGCCTCGAACGCCGCCGTACCTGATGCTACAAAAGGAACTGCTTCATCGCCTCCTGCTACATTTGGCAGTAGCGACGAACCGCGTGCGCACCTGTGTAACGCTTTGCTTCTAGTTCCTAGTTGTGGCCTGCACCTGAAAACGTCCATCGCCTGGGCAAGCCCAGACGCCATCCGATCAAGTTTGCCTCCGAACAGCGAAAGCGTCCACTGCGCCTGCGCTGTGTTACGCCTCGAACGCCGCCGTCCCTGATGCTACAAAGGAACTGCTTCATCGCTTCCTGCTACATTTGGCAGTAGCGACGAACCGCGTGCGCACCTGTGTAACGCTTTGCTTCTATTTCCTAGTTGTGGCCGGTGCCTGAAAACGTCCATCGCCTGGGCAAGCCCAGACGCCAGCCAAACAAGTTTGCCTCCGAACAGCGAAAGCGTCCACTGCGCCCGCGCTGTGACACGCCTCGAACGCCGCCGTCCGTGATGCTACAAAGGGAACTGCTTCATCGCCTCCTGCTACATTTGGCAAGTAGCGACGAACCGTGTGCGCACCTGTGTAACGGTTTTCTTCTATTTCCTATTTTTGGCCTGCACCTGAAAACGTCCATCGCCTGGGCAAGCCCAGACTCCAGCCGATCAAGTTTGCCTCCGAACAGCGAAAGCGTCTACTGCGCCTGCGCTGTGATACGCCTCGAACGCCGCCGTCCCTGATGCTACAAAAGGAACTGCTTCATCGCCTGCTGCTACATTTGGCAGTAGCGACGAACCGTGTGCACACCTGTGTAACGGTTTGCTTCTATTTCCTATTTTTGGCCTGCACCCTGAAAACGTTCATCGCCTGGGCAAGCCCAGACGCCAGCCGATCAAGTTTGCCTCCGAACAGCGAAAGCGTCCACTGCGCCTGCGCTGTGTTACGCCTCGAACGCCGCCGACCCTGATGCTACAAAAGGAACTGCTTCATCGCCTCCTGCTACATTTGGCAGTAGCGACGAACCGCGTGCGCACCTGTGTAACGCTTTGCTTCTATTTCCTAGTTGTGGCCTGCACCTGAAAACGTCCATCGCCTGGGCAAGCCCAGACGCCAGCCGATCAAGTTTGCCTCCGAACAGCGAAAGCTCCACTGCGCCTGCGGTGTGTTACGCCTCGAACGCCGCGTCCGTGATGCTACAAAGGGAACTGCTTCATCACCTCCTGCTACATTTGGCAGTAGCGACGAACCATGTGCGCACCTGTGTAACGGTTTGCTTCTATTTCCTATTTTTGGCCTGCACCTGAAAACGTCCATCGCCTGGGCAAGCCCAGACGCCAGCCGATCAAGTTTGCCTCCGAACAGCGAAAGCGTCCACTACGCCTGCGCTGTGTTACGCCTCGAACGCCGCCGTCCCTGATGCTACAAAAGGAACTGCTTCATCGCCTCCTGCTACATTTGGCAGTAGCGACGAACCGCGTGCGCACCTGTGTAACGCTTTGCTTCTATTTCCTAGTTGTGGCCTGCACCTGAAAACGTCCATCGCCTGGGGCAAGCCCAGACGCCAGCCGATCAAGTTTGCCTCCGAACAGCGAAAGCGTCCATTGCGCCTGCGCTGTGTTACGCCTCGAACGCCGCCGTACCTGATGCTACAAAAGGAACTGCTTCATCGCCTCCTGCTACATTTGGCAGTAGCGACGAACCGCGTGCGCACCTGTGTAACGCTTTGCTTCTATTTCCTAGTTGTGGCCTGCACCTGAAAACGTCCATCGCCTGGGCAAGCCCAGACGCCAGCCAATCAAGTTTGCCTCCGAACAGCGAAAGCGTCCACTGCGCCCGCGCTGTGACACGCCTCGAACGCCGCCGTACCTGATGCTACAAAAGGAACTGCTTCATCGCCTCCTGCTACATTTGGCAGTAGCGAGGACCGTGTACACCTGTGTAACGCTTTGCTTCTATTTCCTAGTTGTGGCCTGCACCTGAAAACGTCCGTCGCACGGGCAAGCCCAGACGCCAGCCGATCAAGTTTGCCTCCGAACAGCGAAAACGTCCACTGCGCCTGCGCTGTGATACGCCTCGAACGCCGCCGTCCCTGATGCTACAAAGGGAACTGCGTCATCACCTCCTGCTACATTTGGCAGTAGCGACGAACCGTGTCCGCACCTGTGTAACGATTTGCTTCTATTTCCTATTTTTGGCCTGCACCTGAAAACATTCATCGCCTGGGCAAGCCCAGACGCCAGCCGATCAAGTTTGCCTCCGAACAGCGAAAGCGTCCACTGCGCCTGCGCTGTGTTACGCCTCGAACGCCGCCGTCCGTGATGCTACAAAGGGAACTGCTTCACCACCTCCTGCTACATTTGGCAAAAGCGACGAACCGTGTGCGCACCCGTGTAACGTTTTGCTTCTATTTCCTATTTTTGCCTGCACCTGAAAACGTTCATCGCTGGGCAAGCCCAGACGCCAGCCGATCAAGTTTGCCTCCGAACAGCGAAAGCGTCAACTGCGCCTGCGCTGTGTTACGCCTCGAACGCCGCCGTCCGTGATACTACAAAAGGAACTGCTTCATCGCCTCCTGCTACATTTGGCAGTAGCGACGAACTGTGTGCGCACCTGTGTAACGTTTTGCTTCTATTTCCTATTTTTGGCATGCACCTGAAAACGTTCATCGCCTGGGCAAGCCAGACGCCAGCCGATCAAGTTTGCCTCCGAACAGCGAAAGCGTCCACTGCGCCTGCGCTGTGTTACGCCTCGAACGCCGCCGTCCCTGATGCTACAAAAGGAACTGCTTCATCGCCTCCTGCTACTGTTGGCAGTAGCGACGACCGCGTGCGCACCTGTGTAACACTTTGCTTCTATTTCCTAGTTGTGGCCTGCACCTGAAAACGTCCATCGCCTGGGCAAGCCCAGACGCCAGCCAATCAAGTTTGCCTCCGAACAGGGAAAGCGTCCACTGCGCCCGCGCCTGTGACACGCCTCGAACGCCGCTGTACCTGATGCTACAAAGGAACTGCTTCATCGCCTCCTGCTACATTTGGCAGTAGCGACGAACCGTGTGCGCACCTGTGTAACGGTTTTCTTCTATTTCCTATTTTTGGCCTGCACCTGAAAACGTCCATCGCCTGGGCAAGCCCAGACGCCAGCCGATCAAGTTTGCCTCCGAACAGCGAAAGCGTCTACTGCGCCTGCGCTGTGATACGCCTCGAACGCCGCCGTCCCTGATGCTACAAAAGGAACTGCTTCATCGCCTCCTGCTACATTTGGCAGTAGCGACGAACCGTGTGCGCACCTGTGTAACGCTTTGCTTCTATTTCCTAGTTGTGGCCTGCACCTGAAAACATTCATCGCCTGGGCAAGCCCAGACGCCAGCCGATCAAGTTTGCCTCCGAACAGCGAAAGCGTCCACTGCGCCTGCGCTGTGTTACGCCTCGAACGCCGCCGTCCGTGATGCTACAAAGGGAACTGCTTCACCACCTCCTGCTACATTTGGCAAAAGCGACGAACCGTGTGCGCACCCGTGTAACGTTTTGCTTCTATTTCCTATTTTTGGCATGCACCTGAAAACGTTCATCGCCTGGGCAAGCCCAGACGCCAGCCGATCAAGTTTGCCTCCGAACAGCGAAAGCGTCCACTGCGCCTGCGCTGTGTTACGCCTCGAACGCCGCCGTCCCTGATGCTACAAAAGGAACTGCTTCATCGCCTCCTGCTACTGTTGGCAGTAGCGACGAACCGCGTGCGCACCTGTGTAACACTTTGCTTCTATTTCCTAGTTGTGGCCTGCACCTGAAAACGTCCATCGCCTGGGCAAGCCCAGACGCCAGCCAATCAAGTTTGCCTCCGAACAGGGAAAGCGTCCACTGCGCCCGCGCTGTGACACGCCTCGAACGCCGCTGTACCTGATGCTACAAAGGGAACTGCTTCATCACCTCCTTCTACATTTGGCAGTAGCGACGAACCATGTGCGCACCTGTGTAACGGTTTGCTTCTATTTCCTATTTTTGGCCTGCACCTGAAAACGTCCATCGCCTGGGCAAGCCCAGACGCCAGCCGATCGAGTTTGCCTCCGAACAGCGAAAGCGTCCACTGCGCCTGCGCTGTGTTACGCCTCGAACGCCGCCGTCCCTGATGCTACAAAAGGAACTGCTTCATCGCCTCCTGCTACATTTGGCAGTAGCGACGAACCGCGTGCGCACCTGTGTAACGCTTTGCTTCTATTTCCTAGTTGTGGCCTGCACCTGAAAACGTCCATCGCCTGGGCAAGCCCAGACGCCAGCCGATCAAGTTTGCCTCCGAACAGCGAAAGCGTCCACTGCGCCTGCGCTGTGTTACGCCTCGAACGCCGCCGTACCTGATGCTACAAAAGGAACTGCTTCATCGCCTCCTGCTACATTTGGCAGTAGCGACGAACCGCGTGCGCACCTGTGTAACGCTTTGCTTCTATTTCCTATTCGGGGCCTGCACCTGAAAACGTCCATCGCCTGGGCAAGCCCAGACGCCAGCCGATCAAGTTTGCCTCCGAACAGCGAAAGCGTCCACTGCGCCTGCGCTGTGTTACGCCTCGAACGCCGCCGTACCTGATGCTACAAAAGGAACTGCTTCATCGCCTCCTGCTACATTTGGCAGTAGCGACGAACCGCGTGCGCACCTGTGTAACGCTTTGCTTCTAGTTCCTAGTTGTGGCCTGCACCTGAAAACGTCCATCGCCTGGGCAAGCCCAGACGCCATCCGATCAAGTTTGCCTTCCGAACAGCGAAAGCGTCCACTGCGCCTGCGCTGTGTTACGCCTCGAACGCCGCCGTCCCTGATGCTACAAAAGGAACTGCTTCATCGCTTCCTGCTACATTTGGCAGTAGCGACGAACCGCGTGCGCACCTGTGTAACGCTTTGCTTCTATTTCCTAGTTGTGGCCGGCGCCTGAAAACGTCCATCGCCTGGGCAAGCCCAGACGCCAGCCAAACAAGTTTGCCTCCGAACAGCGAAAGCGTCCACTGCGCCCGCGCTGTGACACGCCTCGAACGCCGCCGTCCGTGATGCTACAAAGGGAACTGCTTCATCGCCTCCTGCTACATTTGGCAGTAGCGACGAACCGTGTGCGCACCTGTGTAACGGTTTTCTTCTATTTCCTATTTTTGGCCTGCACCTGAAAACGTCCATCGCCTGGGCAAGCCCAGACGCCAGCCGATCAAGTTTGCCTCCGAACAGCGAAAGCGTCTACTGCGCCTGCGCTGTGATACGCCTCGAACGCCGCCGTCCCTGATGCTACAAAAGGAACTGCTTCATCGCCTGCTGCTACATTTGGCAGTAGCGACGAACCGTGTGCACACCTGTGTAACGGTTTGCTTCTATTTCCTATTTTTGGCCTGCACCTGAAAACGTTCATCGCCTGGGCAAGCCCAGACGCCAGCCGATCAAGTTTGCCTCCGAACAGCGAAAGCGTCCACTGCGCCTGCGCTGTGTTACGCCTCGAACGCCGCCGACCCTGATGCTACAAAAGGAACTGCTTCATCGCCTCCTGCTACATTTGGCAGTAGCGACGAACCGCGTGCGCACCTGTGTAACGCTTTGCTTCTATTTCCTAGTTGTGGCCTGCACCTGAAAACGTCCATCGCCTGGGCAAGCCCAGACGCCAGCCGATCAAGTTTGCCTCCGAACAGCGAAAGCCTCCACTGCGCCTGCGGTGTGTTACGCCTCGAACGCCGCCGTCCGTGATGCTACAAAGGGAACTGCTTCATCACCTCCTGCTACATTTGGCAGTAGCGACGAACCATGTGCGCACCTGTGTAACGGTTTGCTTCTATTTCCTATTTTTGGCCTGCACCTGAAAACGTCCATCGCCTGGGCAAGCCCAGACGCCAGCCGATCAAGTTTGCCTCCGAACAGCGAAAGCGTCCACTACGCCTGCGCTGTGTTACGCCTCGAACGCCGCCGTCCCTGATGCTACAAAAGGAACTGCTTCATCGCCTCCTGCTACATTTGGCAGTAGCGACGAACCGCGTGCGCACCTGTGTAACGCTTTGCTTCTATTTCCTAGTTGTGGCCTGCACCTGAAAACGTCCATCGCCTGGGCAAGCCCAGACGCCAGCCGATCAAGTTTGCCTCCGAACAGCGAAAGCGTCCACTGCGCCTGCGCTGTGTTACGCCTCGAACGCCGCCGTACCTGATGGTACAAAAGGAACTGCTTCATCGCCTCCTGCTACATTTGGCAGTAGCGACGAACCGCGTGCGCACCTGTGTAACGCTTTGCTTCTATTTCCTAGTTGTGGCCTGCACCTGAAAACGTCCATCGCCTGGGCAAGCCCAGACGCCAGCCGATCAAGTTTGCCTCCGAACAGCGAAAGCGTCCACTGCGCCTGCGCTGTGTTACGCCTCGAACGCCGCCGTCCCTGATGCTACAAAAGGAACTGCTTCATCGCTTCCTGCTACATTTGGCAGTAGCGACGAACCGCGTGCGCACCTGTGTAACGCTTTGCTTCTATTTCCTAGTTGTGGCCTGCACCTGAAAACGTCCATCGCCTGGGCAAGCCCAGACGCCAGCCAATCAAGTTTGCCTCCGAACAGCGAAAGCGTCCACTGCGCCCGCGCTGTGACACGCCTCGAACGCCGCCGTCCGTGATGCTACAAAGGGAACTGCTTCATCACCTCCTGCTAAATTTGGCAGTAGCGACGAACCGTGTGCGCACCTGTGTAACGGTTTGCTTCTATTTTCTATTTTTGGCCTGCACCTGAAAACGTTCATCGCCTGGGCAAGCCCAGACGCCAGCCGATCAAGTTTGCCTCCGAACAGCGAAAGCGTCCACTGCGCCTGCGCTGTGTTACGCCTCGAACGCCGCCGTCCGTGATGCTACAAAGGGAACTGCTTCATCACCTCCCGCTACATTTGGCAGTAGCGACGAACCGTGTGCGCACCTGTGTAACGTTTTGCTTCTATTTCCTATTTTTGGCCTGCACCTGAAAACGTTCATCGCCTGGGCAAGCCCAGACGCCAGCCGATCAAGTTTGCCTCCGAACAGCGAAAGCGTCCACTGCGCCTGCGCTGTGTTACGCCTCGAACGCCGCCGTCCCTGATACTACAAAAGGAACTGCTTCATCGCCTCCTGCTACATTTGGCAGTAGCGACGAACCGCGTGCGCACCTGTGTAACGCTTTGCTTCTATTTCCTAGTTTTGGCCTGCACCTGAAAACGTCCATCGCCTGGGCAAGCCCAGACGCCAGCCGATCAAGTTTGCCTCCGAACAGCGAAAGCGTCCACTGCGCCTGCGCTGTGTTACGCCTCGAACGCCGCCGTACCTGATGCTACAAAAGGAACTGCTTCATCGCCTCCTGCTACATTTGGCAGTAGCGACGAACCGCGTGCGCACCTGTGTAACGCTTTGCTTCTATTTCCTAGTTGTGGCCTGCACCTGAAAACGTCCATCGCCTGGGCAAGCCCAGACGCCAGCCGATCAAGTTTGCCTCCGAACAGCGAAAGCGTCCACTGCGCCTGCGCTGTGTTACGCCTCGAACGCCGCCGTCCTTGATGCTACAAAAGGAACTGCTTCATCGCCTGCTGCCACATTTGGCAGTAGCGACGAACCGTGTGCGCACCTGTGTAACGGTTTTCTTCTATTTCCTATTTTTGGCCTGCACCTGAAAACGTCCATCGCCTGGGCAAGCCCAGACGCCAGCCGATCAAGTTTGCCTCCGAACAGCGAAAGCGTCCACTGCGCCTGCGCTGTGACACGCCTCGAACGCCGTACCTGATGCTACAAAAGGAACTGCTTCATCGCCTCCTGCTACATTTGGCAGTAGCGACGAACCGTGAGCGCACTTGTGTAACGCTTTGCTTCTATTTCCTATTTTTGGCCTGCGCCTGAAAACGTCGATCGCCTGGGCAAGCCCAGACGCCAGCCGATCAAGTTTGCCTCCGAACAGCGAAAGCGTCCACTGCGCCTGCGCTGTGTTATGCCTCGAACGCCGCCGTCCTTGATGCTACAAAAGGAACTGCTTCATCGCCTGCTGCTACATTTGGCAGTAGCGACGAACCGTGTGCGCACCTGTGTAACGGTTTTCTTCTATTTCCTATTTTTGGCCTGCACCTGAAAACGTCCTTCGCCTGGGCAAGCCCAGACGCCAGCCGATCAAGATTGCCTCCGAACAGCGAAAGCGTCCACTGCGCCTGCGCTGTGACACGCCTCGAACGCCGCCGTCCCCGATGCTACAAAAGGAACTGCTTCATCGCCTCCTGCCACATTTGGCAGTAGCGACGAACCGTGTGCGCACCTGTGTAACGGTTTTCTTCTATTTCCTATTTTTGGCCTGCACCTGAAAACGTCCATCGCCTGGGAAAGCCCAGACGCCAGCCGATCAAGTTTGCCTCCGAACAGCGAAAGCGTCCACTGCGCCTGCGCTGTGACGCGCCTCGAACGCCGCCGTACCTGATGCTACAAAAGGAACTGCTTCATCGCCTCCTGCTACATTTGGCAGTAGCGACGAACCGTGCGCGCACTTGTGTAACGCTTTGCTTCTATTTCCTAATTCTGGCCTGCACCTGAAAACGTCGATTGCCTGGGCAAGCCCAGACGCCAGCCGACCAAGTTTGCCTCCGAACAGCGAAAGCGTCCACTGCGCCTGCGCTGTGACACGCCTCGAACGCCGAACCTGATGCTACAAAAGGAACTGCTTCATCGCCTCCTGCTACATTTGGCAGTAGCGACGAACCGTGAGCGCACTTGTGTAACGCTTTGCTTCTATTTCCTAATTCTGGCCTGCACCTGAAAACGTCGATCGCCTGGGCAAGCCCAGACGCCAGCCGACCAAGTTTGCCTCCGAACAGCGAAAGCGTCCACTGCGCCTGCGCTGTGTTACGCCTCGAACGCCGCCGTCCTTGATGCTACAAAAGGAACTGCTTCATCGCCTGCTGCTACATTTGGCAGTAGCGACGAACCGTGTGCGCACCTGTGTAACGGTTTTCTTCTATTTCCTATTTTTGGCCTGCACCTGAAAACGTCCATCGCCTGGGCAAGCCCAGACGCCAGCCGATCAAGTTTGCCTCCGAACAGCGAAAGCGTCCACTACGCCTGCGCTGTGACACGCCTCGAACGCCGTACCTGATGCTACAAAAGGAACTGCTTCATCGCCTCCTGCTACATTTGGCAGTAGCAACGAACCGTGAGCGCAATTGTGTAACGCTTTGCTTCTATTTCCTAATTCTGGCCTGCACCTGAAAACGTTGATCGCCTGGGCAAGCCCAGACGCCAGCCGACCAAGTTTGCCTCCGAACAGTGAAAGCGTCCAGTGCGCCTCCGCTGTGATACGCCTCGAACGCCGCCGTACCTGATGCTACAAAAGGAACTGCTTCATCGCCTCCTGCTACATTTGGCAGTAGCAACGAACCGTGTGCGCACCTGTGTAACGGTTTTCTTCTATTCCCTTTTTTTGGCCTGCACCTGAAAACGTCCATCGCCTGGGCAAGCCCAGACGCCAGCCGATCAAGTTTGCCTCCGAACAGCGAAAGCGTCCACTGCGCCTGCGCTGTGTTACGCCTCGAACGCCGCCGTCCTTGATGCTACAAAAGGAACTGCTTCATCGCCTGCTGCTACATTTGGCAGTAGCGACGAACCGTGTGCGCACCTGTGTAACGGTTTTCTTCTATTTCGTATTTTTGGCCTGCACCTGAAAACGTCCTTCGCCTGGGCAAGCCCAGACGCCAGCCGATCAAGATTGCCTCCGAACAGCGAAAGCGTCCACTGCGCCTGCGCTGTGACACGCCTCGAACGCCGCCGTCCCTGATGCTACAAAAGGAACTGCTTCATCGCCTCCTGCTACATTTGGCAGTAGCGACGAACCGTGTGCGCACCTGTGTAACGGTTTTCTTCTATTTCCTATTTTTGGCCTGCACCTGAAAACGTCTATCGCCTGGGAAAGCCCAGACGCCAGCCGATCAAGTTTGCCTCCGAACAGCGAAAGCGTCCACTGCGCCTGCGCTGTGACATGCCTCGAACGCCGCCGTACCTGATGCTACAAAAGGAACTGCTTCATCGCCTGCTGCTACATTTGGCAGTAGCGACGAACCGTGTGCGCAACTGTGTAACGGTTTTCTTCTATTTCCTATTTTTGGCCTGCACCTGAAAACGTCCATCGCCTGGGCAAGCCCAGACGCCAGCCGATCAAGTTTGCCTCCGAACAGCGAAAGCGTCCACTGCGCCTGCGCTGTGACACGCCTCGAACGCCGCCGTACCTGATGCTACAAAAGGAACTGCTTCATCGCCTCCTGCTACATTTGGCAGTAGCGACGAACCGTGTGCGCACCTGTGTAACGGTTTTCTTCTATTTCCTATTTTTGGCCTGCACCTGAAAACGTCCATCGCCTGGGCAAGCCCAGACGCCAGCCGATCAAGTTTGCCTCCGAACAGCGAAAGCGTCCACTGCGCCTGCGCTGTGTTACGCCTCGAACGCCGCCGTCCTTGATGCTACAAAAGGAACTGCTTCATCGCCTGCTGCCACATTTGGCAGTAGCGACGAACCGTGTGCGCACCTGTGTAACGGTTTTCTTCTATTTCCTATTTTTGGCCTGCACCTGAAAACGTCCATCGCCTGGGCAAGCCCAGACGCCAGCCGATCAAGTTTGCCTCCGAACAGCGAAAGCGTCCACTGCGCCTGCGCTGTGACACGCCTCGAACGCCGCCGTCTCTGATGCTACAAAAGGAACTGCTTCATCGCCTCCTGCTACATTTGGCAGTAGCGACGAACCGTGTGCGCACCTGTGTAACGGTTTTCTTCTATTTCCTATTTTTGGCCTGCACCTGAAAACGTCCATCGCCTGGGAAAGCCCAGACGCCAGCCGATCAAGTTTGCCTCCGAACAGCGAAAGCGTCCACTGCGCCTGCGCTGTGACATGCCTCGAACGCCGCCGTACCTGATGCTACAAAAGGAACTGCTTCATCGCCTGCGGCTACATTTGGCAGTAGCGACGAAACGTGTGCGCAACTGTGTAACGGTTTTCTTCTATTTCCTATTTTTGGCCTGCACCGGAAAACGTCCATCACCTGGGCAAGCCCAGACGCCAGCCGATCAAGTTTGCCTCCGAACAGCGAAAGCGTCCACTGCGCCTGCGCTGTGTTACGCCTCGAACGCCGCCGTACCTGATGCTACAAAAGGAACTGCTTCATCGCCTCCTGCTACATTTGGCAGTAGCGACGAACCGCGTGCACACCTGTGTAACGGTTTGCTTCTATTTCCTATTTTTGGCCTGCACCTGAAAACGTTCATCGCCTGGGCAAGCCCAGACGCCAGCCGATCAAGTTTGCCTCCGAACAGCGAAAGCGTCCACTGCGCCTGCGCTGTGTTACGCCTCGAACGCCGCCGACCCTGATGCTACAAAAGGAACTGCTTCATCGCCTCCTGCTACATTTGGCAGTAGCGACGAACCGCGTGCGCACCTGTGTAACGCTTTGCTTCTATATCCTAGTTGTGGCCTGTACCTGAAAACGTCCATCGCCTGGGCAAGCCAAGACGCCAGCCGATCAAGTTTGCCTCCGAACAGCGAAAGCGTCCACTGCGCCTGCGGTGTGTTACGCCTCGAACGCCGCCGTCCGTGATGCTACAAAGGGAACTGCTTCATCACCTCCTGCTACATTTGGCAGTAGCGACGAACCATGTGCGCACCTGTGTAACGGTTTGCTTCTATTTCCTAATTTTGGCCTGCACCTGAAAACGTCCATCGCCTGGGCAAGCCCAGACGCCAGCCGATCAAGTTTGCCTCCGAACAGCGAAAGCGTCCACTGCGCCTGCGCTGTGGCACGCCTCGAACGCCGCCGTCCCTGATGCTACAAAAGGAACTGCTTCATCGCCTCCTGCTACATTTGGCAGTAGCGACGAAACGTGTGCGCACCTGTGTAACGGTTTTCTTCTATTTCCTATTTTTGGCCTGCACCTGAAAACGTCCATCGCCTGGGAAAGCCCAGACGCCTGCCGATCAAGTTTGCCTCCGAACAGCGAAAGCGTCCACTGCGCCTGCGCTGTGACATGCCTCGAACGCCGCCGTACCTGATGCTACAAAAGGAACTGCTTCATCGCCTGCTGCTACATTTGGCAGTAGCGACGAACCGTGTGCGCAACTGTGTAACGGTTTTCTTCTATTTCCTATTTTTGGCCTGCACCTGAAAACGTCCATCGCCTGGGCAAGCCCAGACGCCAGCCGATCAAGTTTGCCTCCGAACAGCGAAAGCGTCCACTGCGCCTGCGCTGTGACATGCCTCGAACGCCGCCGTACCTGATGCTACAAAAGGAACTGCTTCATCGCCTCCTGCTACATTTGGCAGTAGCGACGAACCGTGTGCGCACCTGTGTAACGGTTTTCTTCTATTTCCTATTTTTGGCCTGCACCTGAAAACGTCCATCGCCTGGGCAAGCCCAGACGCCAGCCGATCAAGTTTGCCTCCGAACAGCGAAAGCGTCCACTGCGCCTGCGCTGTGACACGCCTCGAACGCCGTACCTGATGCTACAAAAGGAACTGCTTCATCGCCTCCTGCTACATTTGGCAGTAGCGACGAACCGTGAGCGCACTTGTGTAACGCTTTGCTTCTATTTCCTATTTTTGGCCTGCACCTGAAAACGTCGATCGCCTGGGCAAGCCCAGACGCCAGCCGATCAAGTTTGCCTCCGAACAGCGAAAGCGTCCACTGCGCCTGCGCTGTGTTATGCCTCGAACGCCGCCGTCCTTGATGCTACAAAAGGAACTGCTTCATCGCCTGCTGCTACATTTGGCAGTAGCGACGAACCGTGTGCGCACCTGTGTAACGGTTTTCTTCTATTTCCTATTTTTGGCCTGCACCTGAAAACGTCCTTCGCCTGGGCAAGCCCAGACGCCAGCCGATCAAGATTGCCTCCGAACAGCGAAAGCGTCCACTGCGCCTGCGCTGTGACACGCCTCGAACGCCGCCGTCCCCGATGCTACAAAAGGAACTGCTTCATCGCCTCCTGCCACATTTGGCAGTAGCGACGAACCGTGTGCGCACCTGTGTAACGGTTTTCTTCTATTTCCTATTTTTGGCCTGCACCTGAAAACGTCCATCGCCTGGGAAAGCCCAGACGCCAGCCGATCAAGTTTGCCTCCGAACAGCGAAAGCGTCCACTGCGCCTGCGCTGTGACACGCCTCGAACGCCGCCGTACCTGATGCTACAAAAGGAACTGCTTCATCGCCTCCTGCTACATTTGGCAGTAGCGACGAACCGTGAGCGCACTTGTGTAACGCTTTGCTTCTATTTCCTAATTCTGGCCTGCACCTAAAAACGTCGATCGCCTGGGCAAGCCCAGACGCCAGCCGACCAAGTTTGCCTCCGAACAGCGAAAGCGTCCACTGCGCCTGCGCTGTGTTACGCCTCGAACGCCGCCGTCCTTGATGCTACAAAAGGAACTCCTTCATCGCCTGCTGCTACATTTGGCAGTAGCGACGAACCGTGTGCGCACCTGTGTAACGGTTTTCTTCTATTTCCTATTTTTGGCCTGCACCTGAAAACGTCCATCGCCTGGGCAAGCCCAGACGCCAGCCGATCAAGTTTGCCTCCGAACAGCGAAAGCGTCCACTGCGCCTGCGCTGTGACACGCCTCGAACGCCGTACCTGATGCTACAAAAGGAACTGCTTCATCGCCTCCTGCTACATTTGGCAGTAGCAACGAACCGTGAGCGCACTTGTGTAACGCTTTGCTTCTATTTCCTAATTCTGGCCTGCACCTGAAAACGTTGATCGCCTGGGCAAGCCCAGACGCCAGCCGACCAAGTTTGCCTCCGAACAGTGAAAGCGTCCAGTGCGCCTCCGCTGTGATACGCCTCGAACGCCGCCGTACCTGATGCTACAAAAGGAACTGCTTCATCGCCTCCTGCTACATTTGGCAGTAGCGACGAACCGTGTGCGCACCTGTGTAACGGTTTTCTTCTATTCCCTTTTTTTGGCCTGCACCTGAAAACGTCCATCGCCTGGGCAAGCCCAGACGCCAGCCGATCAAGTTTGCCTCCGAACAGCGAAAGCGTCCACTGCGCCTGCGCTGTGTTACGCCTCGAACGCCGCCGTCCTTGATGCTACAAAAGGAACTGCTTCATCGCCTGCTGCTACATTTGGCAGTAGCGACGAACCGTGTGCGCACCTGTGTAACGGTTTTCTTCTATTTCCTATTTTTGGCCTGCACCTGAAAACGTCCTTCGCCTGGGCAAGCCCAGACGCCAGCCGATCAAGATTGCCTCCGAACAGCGAAAGCGTCCACTGCGCCTGCGCTGTGACACGCCTCGAACGCCGCCGTCCCTGATGCTACAAAAGGAACTGCTTCATCGCCTCCTGCTACATTTGGCAGTAGCGACGAACCGTGTGCGCACCTGTGTAACGGTTTTCTTCTATTTCCTATTTTTGGCCTGCACCTGAAAACGTCTATCGCCTGGGAAAGCCCAGACGCCAGCCGATAGAGTTTGCCTCCGAACAGCGAAAGCGTCCACTGCGCCTGCGCTGTGACATGCCTCGAACGCCGCCGTACCTGATGCTACAAAAGGAACTGCTTCATCGCCTGCTGCTACATTTGGCAGTAGCGACGAACCGTGTGCGCAACTGTGTAACGGTTTTCTTCTATTTCCTATTTTTGGCCTGCACCTGAAAACGTCCATCGCCTGGGCAAGCCCAGACGCCAGCCGATCAACTTTGCCTCCGAACAGCGAAAGCGTCCACTGCGCCTGCGCTGTGACACGCCTCGAACGCCGCCGTACCTGATGCTACAAAAGGAACTGCTTCATCGCCTCCTGCTACATTTGGCAGTAGCGACGAACCGTGTGCGCACCTGTGTAACGGTTTTCTTCTATTTCCTATTTTTGGCCTGCACCTGAAAACGTCCATCGCCTGGGCAAGCCCAGACGCCAGCCGATCAAGTTTGCCTCCGAACAGCGAAAGCGTCCACTGCGCCTGCGCTGTGTTACGCCTCGAACGCCGCCGTCCTTGATGCTACAAAAGGAACTGCTTCATCGCCTGCTGCCACATTTGGCAGTAGCGACGAACCGTGTGCGCACCTGTGTAACGGTTTTCTTCTATTTCCTATTTTTGGCCTGCACCTGAAAACGTCCATCGCCTGGGCAAGCCCAGACGCCAGCCGATCAAGTTTGCCTCCGAACAGCGAAAGCGTCCACTGCGCCTGCGCTGTGACACGCCTCGAACGCCGCCGTCTCTGATGCTACAAAAGGAACTGCTTCATCGCCTCCTGCTACATTTGGCAGTAGCGACGAACCGTGTGCGCACCTGTGTAACGGTTTTCTTCTATTTCCTATTTTTGGCCTGCACCTGAAAACGTCCATCGCCTGGGAAAGCCCAGACGCCAGCCGATCAAGTTTGCCTCCGAACAGCGAAAGCGTCCACTGCGCCTGCGCTGTGACATGCCTCGAACGCCGCCGTACCTGATGCTACAAAAGGAACTGCTTCATCGCCTGCTGCTACATTTGGCAGTAGCGACGAAACGTGTGCGCAACTGTGTAACGGTTTTCTTCTATTTCCTATTTTTGGCCTGCACCTGAAAACGTCCATCACCTGGGCAAGCCCAGACGCCAGCCGATCAAGTTTGCCTCCGAACAGCGAAAGCGTCCACTGCGCCTGCGCTGTGTTACGCCTCGAACGCCGCCGTCCCTGATGCTACAAAAGGAACTGCTTCATCGCCTCCTGCTACATTTGGCAGTAGCGACGAACCGCGTGCACACCTGTGTAACGGTTTGCTTCTATTTCCTATTTTTGGCCTGCACCTGAAAACGTTCATCGCCTGGGCAAGCCCAGACGCCAGCCGATCAAGTTTGCCTCCGAACAGCGAAAGGGTCCACTGCGCCTGCGCTGTGTTACGCCTCGAACGCCGCCGACCCTGATGCTACAAAAGGAACTGCTTCATCGCCTCCTGCTACATTTGGCAGTAGCGACGAACCGCGTGCGCACCTGTGTAACGCTTTGCTTCTATATCCTAGTTGTGGCCTGTACCTGAAAACGTCCATCGCCTGGGCAAGCCAAGACGCCAGCTGATCAAGTTTGCCTCCGAACAGCGAAAGCGTCCACTGCGCCTGCGGTGTGTTACGCCTCGAACGCCGCCGTCCGTGATGCTACAAAGGGAACTGCTTCATCACCTCCTGCTACATTTGGCAGTAGCGACGAACCATGTGCGCACCTGTGTAACGGTTTGCTTCTATTTCCTATTTTTGGCCTGCACCTGAAAACGTCCATCGCCTGGGCAAGCCCAGACGCCAGCCGATCAAGTTTGCCTCCGAACAGCGAAAGCGTCCACTGCGCCTGCGCTGTGACACGCCTCGAACGCCGCCGTCCCTGATGCTACAAAAGGAACTGCTTCATCGCCTCCTGCTACATTTGGCAGTAGCGACGAACCGTGTGCGCACCTGTGTAACGGTTTTCTTCTATTTCCTATTTTTGGCCTGCACCTGAAAACGTCCATCGCCTGGGAAAGCCCAGACGCCAGCCGATCAAGTTTGCCTCCGAACAGCGAAAGCGTCCACTGCGCCTGCGCTGTGACATGCCTCGAACGCCGCCGTACCTGATGCTACAAAAGGAACTGCTTCATCGCCTGCTGCTACATTTGGCAGTAGCGACGAACCGTGTGCGCAACTGTGTAACGGTTTTCTTCTATTTCCTATTTTTGGCCTGCACCTGAAAACGTCCATCGCCTGGGCAAGCCCAGACGCCAGCCGATCAAGTTTGCCTCCGAACAGCGAAAGCGTCCACTGCGCCTGCGCTGTGACATGCCTCGAACGCCGCCGTACCTGATGCTACAAAAGGAACTGCTTCATCGCCTCCTGCTACATTTGGCAGTAGCGACGAACCGTGTGCGCACCTGTGTAACGGTTTTCTTCTATTTCCTATTTTTGGCCTGCACCTGAAAACGTCCATCGCCTGGGCAAGCCCAGACGCCAGCCGATCAAGTTTGCCTCCGAACAGCGAAAGCGTCCACTGCGCCTGCGCTGTGACACGCCTCGAACGCCGTACCTGATGCTACAAAAGGAACTGCTTCATCGCCTCCTGCTACATTTGGCAGTAGCGACGAACCGTGAGCGCACTTGTGTAACGCTTTGCTTCTATTTCCTATTTTTGGCCTGCACCTGAAAACGTCGATCGCCTGGGCAAGCCCAGACGCCAGCCGATCAAGTTTGCCTCCGAACAGCGAAAGCGTCCACTGCGCCTGCGCTGTGTTATGCCTCGAACGCCGCCGTCCTTGATGCTACAAAAGGAACTGCTTCATCGCCTGCTGCTACATTTGGCAGTAGCGACGAACCGTGCGCGCACCTGTGTAACGGTTTTCTTCTATTTCCTATTTTTGGCCTGCACCTGAAAACGTCCTTCGCCTGGGCAAGCCCAGACGCCAGCCGATCAAGATTGCCTCCGAACAGCGAAAGCGTCCACTGCGCCTGCGCTGTGACACGCCTCGAACGCCGCCGTCCCCGATGCTACAAAAGGAACTGCTTCATCGCCTCCTGCCACATTTGGCAGTAGCGACGAACCGTGTGCGCACCTGTGTAACGGTTTTCTTCTATTTCCTATTTTTGGCCTGCACCTGAAAACGTCCATCGCCTGGGAAAGCCCAGACGCCAGCCGATCAAGTTTGCCTCCGAACAGCGAAAGCGTCCACTGCGCCTGCGCTGTGACACGCCTCGAACGCCGCCGTACCTGATGCTACAAAAGGAACTGCTTCATCGCCTCCTGCTACATTTGGCAGTAGCGACGAACCGTGCGCGCACTTGTGTAACGCTTTGCTTCTATTTCCTAATTCTGGCCTGCACCTGAAAACGTCGATTGCCTGGGCAAGCCCAGACGCCAGCCGACCAAGTTTGCCTCCGAACAGCGAAAGCGTCCACTGCGCCTGCGCTGTGACACGCCTCGAACGCCGAACCTGATGCTACAAAAGGAACTGCTTCATCGCCTCCTGCTACATTTGGCAGTACCGACGAACCGTGAGCGCACTTGTGTAACGCTTTGCTTCTATTTCCTAATTCTGGCCAGCACCTGAAAACGTCGATCGCCTGGGCAAGCCCAGACGCCAGCCGACCAAGTTTGCCTCCGAACAGCGAAAGCGTCCACTGCGCCTGCGCTGTGTTACGCCTCGAACGCCGCCGTCCTTGATGCTACAAAAGGAACTGCTTCATCGCCTGCTGCTACATTTGGCAGTAGCGACGAACCGTGTGCGCACCTGTGTAACGGTTTTCTTCTATTTCCTATTTTTGGCCTGCACCTGAAAACGTCCATCGCCTGGGCAAGCCCAGACGCCAGCCGATCAAGTTTGCCTCCGAACAGCGAAAGCGTCCACTGCGCCTGCGCTGTGACACGCCTCGAACGCCGTACCTGATGCTACAAAAGGAACTGCTTCATCGCCTCCTGCTACATTTGGCAGTAGCAACGAACCGTGAGCGCACTTGTGTAACGCTTTGCTTCTATTTCCTAATTCTGGCCTGCACCTAAAAACGTTGATCGCCTGGGCAAGCCCAGACGCCAGCCGACCAAGTTTGCCTCCGAACAGTGAAAGCGTCCAGTGCGCCTCCACTGTGATACGCCTCGAACGCCGCCGTACCTGATGCTACAAAAGGAACTGCTTCATCGCCTCCTGCTACATTTGGCAGTAGCGACGAACCGTGTGCGCACCTGTGTAACGGTTTTCTTCTATTCCCTTTTTTTGGCCTGCACCTGAAAACGTCCATCGCCTGGGCAAGCCCAGACGCCAGCCGATCAAGTTTGCCTCCGAACAGCGAAAGCGTCCACTGCGCCTGCGCTGTGTTACGCCTCGAACGCCGCCGTCCTTGATGCTACAAAAGGAACTGCTTCATCGCCTGCTGCTACATTTGGCAGTAGCGACGAACCGTGTGCGCACCTGTGTAACGGTTTTCTTCTATTTCCTATTTTTGGCCTGCACCTGAAAACGTCCTTCGCCTGGGCAAACCCAGACGCCAGCCGATCAAGTTTGCCTCCGAACAGCGAAAGCGTCCACTGCGCCTGCGCTGTGTTACGCCTCGAACGCCGCCGTACCTGATGCTACAAAAGGAACTGCTTCATCGCCTCCTGCTACATTTGGCAGTAGCGACGAACCGCGTGCGCACCTGTGTAACGCTTTGCTTCTATTTCCTAGTTGTGGCCTGCACCTGAAAACGTCCATCGCCTGGGCAAGCCCAGACGCCAGCCAATCAAGTTTGCCTCCGAACAGCGAAAGCGTCCACTGCGCCCGCGCTGTGACACGCCTCGAACGCCGCCGTACCTGATGCTACAAAAGGAACTGCTTCATCGCCTCCTGCTACATTTGGCAGTAGCGACGAACCGCGTGCGCACCTGTGTAACGCTTTGCTTCTATTTCCTAGTTGTGGCCTGCACCTGAAAACGTCCATCGCCTGGGCAAGCCCAGACGCCAGCCGATCAAGTTTGCCTCCGAACAGCGAAAGCGTCCACTGCGCCTGCGCTGTGACATGCCTCGAACGCCGCCGTACCTGATGCTACAAAAGGAACTGCTTCATCGCCTCCTGCTACATTTGGCAGTAGCGACGAACCGTGTGCGCACCTGTGTAACGGTTTTCTTCTATTTCCTATTTTTGGCCTGCACCTGAAAACGTCCATCGCCTGGGCAAGCCCAGACGCCAGCCGATCAAGTTTGCCTCCGAACAGCGAAAGCGTCCACTGCGCCTGCGCTGTGACACGCCTCGAACGCCGTACCTGATGCTACAAAAGGAACTGCTTCATCGCCTCCTGCTACATTTGGCAGTAGCGACGAACCGTGAGCGCACTTGTGTAACGCTTTGCTTCTATTTCCTATTTTTGGCCTGCACCTGAAAACGTCGATCGCCTGGGCAAGCCCAGACGCCAGCCGATCAAGTTTGCCTCCGAACAGCGAAAGCGTCCACTGCGCCTGCGCTGTGTTATGCCTCGAACGCCGCCGTCCTTGATGCTACAAAAGGAACTGCTTCATCGCCTGCTGCTACATTTGGCAGTAGCGACGAACCGTGCGCGCACCTGTGTAACGGTTTTCTTCTATTTCCTATTTTTGGCCTGCACCTGAAAACGTCCTTCGCCTGGGCAAGCCCAGACGCCAGCCGATCAAGATTGCCTCCGAACAGCGAAAGCGTCCACTGCGCCTGCGCTGTGACACGCCTCGAACGCCGCCGTCCCCGATGCTACAAAAGGAACTGCTTCATCGCCTCCTGCCACATTTGGCAGTAGCGACGAACCGTGTGCGCACCTGTGTAACGGTTTTCTTCTATTTCCTATTTTTGGCCTGCACCTGAAAACGTCCATCGCCTGGGAAAGCCCAGACGCCAGCCGATCAAGTTTGCCTCCGAACAGCGAAAGCGTCCACTGCGCCTGCGCTGTGACACGCCTCGAACGCCGCCGTACCTGATGCTACAAAAGGAACTGCTTCATCGCCTCCTGCTACATTTGGCAGTAGCGACGAACCGTGCGCGCACTTGTGTAACGCTTTGCTTCTATTTCCTAATTCTGGCCTGCACCTGAAAACGTCGATTGCCTGGGCAAGCCCAGACGCCAGCCGACCAAGTTTGCCTCCGAACAGCGAAAGCGTCCACTGCGCCTGCGCTGTGACACGCCTCGAACGCCGAACCTGATGCTACAAAAGGAACTGCTTCATCGCCTCCTGCTACATTTGGCAGTAGCGACGAACCGTGAGCGCACTTGTGTAACGCTTTGCTTCTATTTCCTAATTCTGGCCAGCACCTGAAAACGTCGATCGCCTGGGCAAGCCCAGACGCCAGCCGACCAAGTTTGCCTCCGAACAGCGAAAGCGTCCACTGCGCCTGCGCTGTGTTACGCCTCGAACGCCGCCGTCCTTGATGCTACAAAAGGAACTGCTTCATCGCCTGCTGCTACATTTGGCAGTAGCGACGAACCGTGTGCGCACCTGTGTAACGGTTTTCTTCTATTTCCTATTTTTGGCCTGCACCTGAAAACGTCCATCGCCTGGGCAAGCCCAGACGCCAGCCGATCAAGTTTGCCTCCGAACAGCGAAAGCGTCCACTGCGCCTGCGCTGTGACACGCCTCAAACGCCGTACCTGATGCTACAAAAGGAACTGCTTCATCGCCTCCTGCTACATTTGGCAGTAGCAACGAACCGTGAGCGCACTTGTGTAACGCTTTGCTTCTATTTCCTAATTCTGGCCTGCACCTAAAAACGTTGATCGCCTGGGCAAGCCCAGACGCCAGCCGACCAAGTTTGCCTCCGAACAGTGAAAGCGTCCAGTGCGCCTCCGCTGTGATACGCCTCGAACGCCGCCGTACCTGATGCTACAAAAGGAACTGCTTCATCGCCTCCTGCTACATTTGGCAGTAGCGACGAACCGTGTGCGCACCTGTGTAACGGTTTTCTTCTATTCCCTTTTTTTGGCCTGCACCTGAAAACGTCCATCGCCTGGGCAAGCCCAGACGCCAGCCGATCAAGTTTGCCTCCGAACAGCGAAAGCGTCCACTGCGCCTGCGCTGTGTTACGCCTCGAACGCCGCCGTCCTTGATGCTACAAAAGGAACTGCTTCATCGCCTGCTGCTACATTTGGCAGTAGCGACGAACCGTGTGCGCACCTGTGTAACGGTTTTCTTCTATTTCCTATTTTTGGCCTGCACCTGAAAACGTCCTTCGCCTGGGCAAGCCCAGACGCCAGCCGATCAAGATTGCCTCCGAACAGCGAAAGCGTCCACTGCGCCTGCGCTGTGACACGCCTCGAACGCCGCCGTCCCTGATGCTACAAAAGGAACTGCTTCATCGCCTCCTGCTACATTTGGCAGTAGCGACGAACCGTGTGCGCACCTGTGTAACGGTTTTCTTCTATTTCCTATTTTTGGCCTGCACCTGAAAACGTCTATCGCCTGGGAAAGCCCAGACGCCAGCCGATCAAGTTTGCCTCCGAACAGCGAAAGCGTCCACTGCGCCTGCGCTGTGACATGCCTCGAACGCCGCCGTACCTGATGCTACAAAAGGAACTGCTTCATCGCCTGCTGCTACATTTGGCAGTAGCGACGAACCGTGTGCGCAACTGTGTAACGGTTTTCTTCTATTTCCTATTTTTGGCCTGCACCTGAAAACGTCCATCGCCTGGGCAAGCCCAGACGCCAGCCGATCAAGTTTGCCTCCGAACAGCGAAAGCGTCCACTGCGCCTGCGCTGTGACACGCCTCGAACGCCGCCGTACCTGATGCTACAAAAGGAACTGCTTCATCGCCTCCTGCTACATTTGGCAATAGCGACGAACCGTGTGCGCACCTGTGTAACGGTTTTCTTCTATTTCCTATTTTTGGCCTGCACCTGAAAACGTCCATCGCCTGGGCAAGCCCAGACGCCAGCCGATCAAGTTTGCCTCCGAACAGCGAAAGCGTCCACTGCGCCTGCGCTGTGTTACGCCTCGAACGCCGCCGTCCTTGATGCTACAAAAGGAACTGCTTCATCGCCTGCTGCCACATTTGGCAGTAGCGACGAACCGTGTGCGCACCTGTGTAACGGTTTTCTTCTATTTCCTATTTTTGGCCTGCACCTGAAAACGTCCATCGCCTGGGCAAGCCCAGAGGCCAGCCCATCAAGTTTGCCTCCGAACAGCGAAAGCGTCCACTGCGCCTGCGCTGTGACACGCCTCGAACGCCGCCGTCTCTGATGCTACAAAAGGAACTGCTTCATCGCCTCCTGCTACATTTGGCAGTAGCGACGAACCGTGTGCGCACCTGTGTAACGGTTTTCTTCTATTTCCTATTTTTGGCCTGCACCTGAAAACGTCCATCGCCTGGGAAAGCGCAGACGCCAGCCGATCAAGTTTGCCTCCGAACAGCGAAAGCGTCCACTGCGCCTGCGCTGTGACATGCCTCGAACGCCGCCGTACCTGATGCTACAAAAGGAACTGCTTCATCGCCTGCTGCTACATTTGGCAGTAGCGACGAAACGTGTGCGCAACTGTGTAACGGTTTTCTTCTATTTCCTATTTTTGGCCTGCACCTGAAAACGTCCATCACCTGGGCAAGCCCAGACGCCAGCCGATCAAGTTTGCCTCCGAACAGCGAAAGCGTCCACTGCGCCTGCGCTGTGTTACGCCTCGAACGCCGCCGTCCCTGATGCTACAAAAGGAACTGCTTCATCGCCTCCTGCTACATTTGGCAGTAGCGACGAACCGCGTGCACACCTGTGTAACGGTTTGCTTCTATTTCCTATTTTTGGCCTGCACCTGAAAACGTTCATCGCCTGGGCAAGCCCAGACGCCAGCCGATCAAGTTTGCCTCCGAACAGCGAAAGCGTCCACTGCGCCTGCGCTGTGTTACGCCTCGAACGCCGCCGACCCTGATGCTACAAAAGGAACTGCTTCATCGCCTCCTGCTACATTTGGCAGTAGCGACGAACCGCGTGCGCACCTGTGTAACGCTTTGCTTCTATATCCTAGTTGTGGCCTGTACCTGAAAACGTCCATCGCCTGGGCAAGCCAAGACGCCAGCCGATCAAGTTTGCCTCCGAACAGCGAAAGCGTCCACTGCGCCTGCGGTGTGTTACGCCTCGAACGCCGCCGTCCGTGATGCTACAAAGGGAACTGCTTCATCACCTCCTGCTACATTTGGCAGTAGCGACGAACCATGTGCGCACCTGTGTAACGGTTTGCTTCTATTTCCTATTTTTGGCCTGCACCTGAAAACGTCCATCGCCTGGGCAAGCCCAGACGCCAGCCGAACAAGTTTGCCTCCGAACAGCGAAAGCGTCCACTACGCCTGCGCTGTGTTACGCCTCGAACGCCGCCGTCCCTGATGCTACAAAAGGAACTGCTTCATCGCCTCCTGCTACATTTGGCAGTAGCGACGAACCGCGTGCGCACCTGTGTAACGCTTTGCTTCTATTTCCTAGTTGTGGCCTGCACCTGAAAACGTCCATCGCCTGGGCAAGCCCAGACGCCAGCCGATCAAGTTTGCCTCCGAACAGCGAAAGCGTCCACTGCGCCTGCGCTGTGTTACGCCTCGAACGCCGCCGTACCTGATGCTACAAAAGGAACTGCTTCATCGCCTCCTGCTACATTTGGCAGTAGCGACGAACCGCGTGCGCACCTGTGTAACGCTTTGCTTCTATTTCCTAGTTGTGGCCTGCACCTGAAAACGTCCATCGCCTGGGCAAGCCCAGACGCCAGCCGATCAAGTTTGCCTCCGAACAGCGAAAGCGTCCACTGCGCCTGCGCTGTGTTACGCCTCGAACGCCGCCGTCCCTGATGCTACAAAAGGAACTGCTTCATCGCTTCCTGCTACATTTGGCAGTAGCGACGAACCGCGTGCGCACCTGTGTAACGCTTTGCTTCTATTTCCTAGTTGTGGCCTGCACCTGAAAACGTCCATCGCCTGGGCAAGCCCAGACGCCAGCCAATCAAGTTTGCCTCCGAACAGCGAAAGCGTCCACTGCACCCGCGCTGTGACACGCCTCGAACGCCGCCGTCCGTGATGCTACAAAGGGAACTGCTTCATCACCTCCTGCTACATTTGGCAGTAGCGACGAACCGTGTGCGCACCTGTGTAACGTTTTGCTTCTATTTCCTATTTTTGGCCTGCACCTGAAAACGTTCATCGCCTGGGCAAGCCCAGACGCCAGCCGATCAAGTTTGCCTCCGAACAGCGAAAGCGTCCACTGCGCCTGCGCTGTGTTACGCCTCGAATGCCGCCGTCCCTGATACTACAAAAGGAACTGCTTCATCGCCTCCTGCTACATTTGGCAGTAGCGACGAACCGCGTGCGCACCTGTGTAACGCTTTGCTTCTATTTCCTAGTTTTGGCCTGCACCTGAAAACGTCCATCGCCTGGGCAAGCCCAGACGCCAGCCAATCAAGTTTGCCTCCGAACAGCGAAAGCGTCCACAGCGCCTGCGCTGTGTTACGCCTCGAACGCCGCCGAACCTGATGCTACAAAAGGAACTGCTTCATCGCCTCCTGCTACATTTGGCAGTAGCGACGAACCGCGTGCGCACCTGTGTAACGCTTTGCTTCTATTTCCTAGTTGTGGCCTGCACCTGAAAACGTCCATCGCCTGGGCAAGCCCAGACGCCAGCCGAACAAGTTTGCCTCTGAACAGCGAAAACGTCCACTGCGCCTGCGCTGTGTTACGCCTCGAACGCCGCCGTCCCTGATGCTACAAAAGGAACTGCTTCATCGCTTCCTGCTACATTTGGCAGTAGCGACGAACCGTGTGCGCACCTGTGTAACGGTTTTCTTCTATTTCCTATTTTTGGCCTGCACCTGAAAACGTTCATCGCCTGGGCAAGCCCAGACGCCAGCCGATCAAGTTTGCCTCCGAACAGCGAAAGCGTCCACTGCGCCTGCGCTGGGTTACGCCTCGAACGCCGCCGTCCTTGATGCTACAAAAGGAACTGCTTCATCGCCTGCTGCCACATTTGGCAGTAGCGACGAACCGTGTGCGCACCTGTGTAACGGTTTTCTTCTATTTCCTATTTTTGGCCTGCACCTGAAAACGTCCATCGCCTGGGCAAGCCCAGACGCCAGCCGATCAAGTTTGCCTCCGAACAGCGAAAGCGTCCACTGCGCCTGCGCTGTGACACGCCTCGAACGCCGCCGTCCCTGATGCTACAAAAGGAACTGCTTCATCGCCTCCTGCTACATTTGGCAGTAGCGACGAACCGTGTGCGCACCTGTGTAACGGTTTTCTTCTATTTCCTATTTTTGGCCTGCACCTGAAAACGTCCATCGCCTGGGAAAGCCCAGACGCCAGCCGATCAAGTTTGCCTCCGAACAGCGAAAGCGTCCACTGCGCCTGCGCTGTGACATGCCTCGAACGCCGCCGTACCTGATGCTACAAAAGGAACTGCTTCATCGCCTGCTGCTACATTTGGCAGTAGCGGCGAACCGTGTGCGCAACTGTGTAACGGTTTTCTTCTATTTCCTATTTTTGGCCTGCACCTGAAAACGTCCATCGCCTGGGCAAGCCCAGACGCCAGCCGATCAAGTTTGCCTCCGAACAGCGAAAGCGTCCACTGCGCCTGCGCTGTGACATGCCTCGAACGCCGCCGTACCTGATGCTACAAAAGGAACTGCTTCATCGCCTCCTGCTACATTTGGCAGTAGCGACGAACCGTGTGCGCACCTGTGTAACGGTTTTCTTCTATTTCCTATTTTTGGCCTGCACCTGAAAACGTCCATCGCCTGGGCAAGCCCAGACGCCAGCCGATCAAGTTTGCCTCCGAACAGCGAAAGTGTCCACTGTGCCTGCGCTGTGACACGCCTCGAACGCCGTACCTGATGCTACAAAAGGAACTGCTTCATCGCCTCCTGCTACATTTGGCAGTAGCGACGAACCGTGAGCGCACTTGTGTAACGCTTTGCTTCTATTTCTTAATTCTGGCCTGCACCTGAAAACGTCGATCGCCTGGGCAAGCCCAGACGCCAGCCGACCAAGTTTGCCTCCGAACAGTGAAAGCGTCCAGTGCGCCTCCGCTGTGATACGCCTCGAACGCCGCCGTACCTGATGCTACAAAAGGAACTGCTTCATCGCCTCCTGCTAGATTTGGCAGTAGCGACGAACCGTGTGCGCACCTGTGTAACGGTTTTCTTCTATTCCCTTTTTTTGGCCTGCACCTGAAAACGTCCATCGCCTGGGCAAGCCCAGACGCCAGCCGATAAAGTTTGCCTCCGAACAGCGAAAGCGTCCACTGCGCCTGCGCTGTGTTACGCCTCGAACGCCGCCGTCCCTGATGCTACAAAAGGAACTGCTTCATCGCTTCCTGCTACATTTGGCAGTAGCGACGAACCGCGTGCGCACCTGTGTAACGCTTTGCTTCTATTTCCTAGTTGTGGCCTGCACCTGAAAACGTCCATCGCCTGGGCAAGCCCAGACGCCAGCCAATCAAGTTTGCCTCCGAACAGCGAAAGCGTCCACTGCGCCCGCGCTGTGACACGCCTCGAACGCCGCCGTCCGTGATGCTACAAAGGGAACTGCTTCATCACCTCCTGCTACATTTGGCAGTAGCGACGAACCGTGTGCGCACCTGTGTAACGTTTTGCTTCTATTTCCTATTTTTGGCCTGCACCTGAAAACGTTCATCGCCTGGGCAAGCCCAGACGCCAGCCGATCAAGTTTGCCTCCGAACAGCGAAAGCGTCCACTGCGCCTGCGCTGTGTTACGCCTCGAACGCCGCCGTCCCTGATACTACAAAAGGAACTGCTTCATCGCCTCCTGCTACATTTGGCAGTAGCGACGAACCGCGTGCGCACCTGTGTAACGCTTTGCTTCTATTTCCTAGTTTTGGCCTGCACCTGAAAACGTCCATCGCCTGGGCAAGCCCAGACGCCAGCCGATCAAGTTTGCCTCCGAACAGCGAAAGCGTCCACTGCGCCTGCGCTGTGTTACGCCTCGAACGCCGCCGAACCTGATGCTACAAAAGGAACTGCTTCATCGCCTCCTGCTACATTTGGCAGTAGCGACGAACCGCGTGCGCACCTGTGTAACGCTTTGCTTCTATTTCCTAGTTGTGGCCTGCACCTGAAAACGTCCATCGCCTGGGCAAGCCCAGACGCCAGCCGAACAAGTTTGCCTCCGAACAGCGAAAACGTCCACTGCGCCTGCGCTGTGTTACGCCTCGAACGCCGCCGTCCCTGATGCTACAAAAGGAACTGCTTCATCGCTTCCTGCTACATTTGGCAGTAGCGACGAACCGTGTGCGCACCTGTGTAACGGTTTTCTTCTATTTCCTATTTTTGGCCTGCACCTGAAAACGTTCATCGCCTGGGCAAGCCCAGACGCCAGCCGATCAAGTTTGCCTCCGAACAGCGAAAGCGTCCACTGCGCCTGCGCTGGGTTACGCCTCGAGCGCCGCCGTCCTTGATGCTACAAAAGGAACTGCTTCATCGCCTGCTGCCACATTTGGCAGTAGCGACGAACCGTGTGCGCACCTGTGTAACGGTTTTCTTCTATTTCCTATTTTTGGCCTGCACCTGAAAACGTCCATCGCCTGGGCAAGCCCAGACGCCAGCCTATCAAGTTTGCCTCCGAACAGCGAAAGCGTCCACTGCGCCTGCGCTGTGACACGCCTCGAACGCCGCCGTCCCTGATGCTACAAAAGGAACTGCTTCATCGCCTCCTGCTACATTTGGCAGTAGCGACGAACCGTGTGCGCACCTGTGTAACGGTTTTCTTCTATTTCCTATTTTTGGCCTGCACCTGAAAACGTCCATCGCCTGGGAAAGCCCAGACGCCAGCCGATCAAGTTTGCCTCCGAACAGCGAAAGCGTCCACTGCGCCTGCGCTGTGACATGCCTCGAACGCCGCCGTACCTGATGCTACAAAAGGAACTGCTTCATCGCCTGCTGCTACATTTGGCAGTAGCGGCGAACCGTGTGCGCAACTGTGTAACGGTTTTCTTCTATTTCCTATTTTTGGCCTGCACCTGAAAACGTCCATCGCCTGGGCAAGCCCAGACGCCAGCCGATCAAGTTTGCCTCCGAACAGCGAAAGCGTCCACTGCGCCTGCGCTGTGACATGCCTCGAACGCCGCCGTACCTGATGCTACAAAAGGAACTGCTTCATCGCCTCCTGCTACATTTGGCAGTAGCGACGAACCGTGTGCGCACCTGTGTAACGGTTTTCTTCTATTTCCTATTTTTGGCCTGCACCTGAAAACGTCCATCGCCTGGGCAAGCCCAGACGCCAGCCGATCAAGTTTGCCTCCGAACAGCGAAAGTGTCCACTGCGCCTGCGCTGTGACACGCCTCGAACGCCGTACCTGATGCTACAAAAGGAACTGCTTCATCGCCTCCTGCTACATTTGGCAGTAGGGACGAACCGTGAGCGCACTTGTGTAACGCTTTGCTTCTATTTCTTAATTCTGGCCTGCACCTGAAAACGTCGATCGCCTGGGCAAGCCCAGACGCCAGCCGACCAAGTTTGCCTCCGAACAGTGAAAGCGTCCAGTGCGCCTCCGCTGTGATACGCCTCGAACGCCGCCGTACCTGATGCTACAAAAGGAACTGCTTCATCGCCTCCTGCTACATTTGGCAGTAGCGACGAACCGTGTGCGCACCTGTGTAACGGTTTTCTTCTATTCCCTTTTTTTGGCCTGCACCTGAAAACGTCCATCGCCTGGGCAAGCCCAGACGCCAGCCGATAAAGTTTGCCTCCGAACAGCGAAAGCGTCCACTGCGCCTGCGCTGTGTTACGCCTCGAACGCCGCCGTCCTTGATGCTACAAAAGGAACTGCTTCATCGCCTGCTGCTACATTTGGCAGTAGCGACGAACCGTGTGCGCACCTGTGTAACGGTTTTCTTCTATTTCCTATTTTTGGCCTGCACCTGAAAACGTCCTTCGCCTGGGCAAGCCCAGACGCCAGCCGATCAAGATTGCCTCCGAACAGCGAAAGCGTCCACTGCGCCTGCGCTGTGACACGCCTCGAACGCCGCCGTCCCCGATGCTACAAAAGGAACTGCTTCATCGCCTCCTGCCACATTTGGCAGTAGCGACGAACCGTGTGCGCACCTGTGTAACGGTTTTCTTCTATTTCCTATTTTTGGCCTGCACCTGAAAACGTCCATCGCCTGGGAAAGCCCAGACGCCAGCCGATCAAGTTTACCTCCGAACAGCGAAAGCGTCCACTGCGCCTGCGCTGTGACACGCCTCGAACGCCGCCGTACCTGATGCTACAAAAGGAACTGCTTCATCGCCTCCTGCTACATTTGGCAGTAGCGACGAACCGTGCGCGCACTTGTGTAACGCTTTGCTTCTATTTCCTAATTCTGGCCTGCACCTGAAAACGTCGATCGCCTGGGCAAGCCCAGACGCCAGCCGACCAAGTTTGCCTCCGAACAGCGAAAGCGTCCACTGCGCCTGCGCTGTGACACGCCTCGAACGCCGTACCTGATGCTACAAAAGGAACTGCTTCATCGCCTCCTGCTACATTTGGCAGTAGCGACGAACCGTGAGCGCACTTGTGTAACGCTTTGCTTCTATTTCCTAATTCTGGCCTGCACCTGAAAACGTCAATCGCCTGGGCAAGCCCAGACGCCAGCCGAAAAAGTTTGCCTCCGAACAGCGAAAGCGTCCACTGCGCCTGCGCTGTGTTACGCCTCGAACGCCGCCGTCCTTGATGCTACAAAAGGAACTGCTTCATCGCCTGCTGCTACATTTGGCAGTAGCGACGAACCGTGTGCGCACCTGTGTAACGGTTTTCTTCTATTTCCTATTTTTGGCCTGCACCTGAAAACGTCCATCGCCTGGGCAAGCCCAGACGCCAGCCGATCAAGTTTGCCTCCGAACAGCGAAAGCGTCCACTGCGCCTGCGCTGTGACATGCCTCGAACGCCGCCGTACCTGATGCTACAAAAGGAACTGCTTCATCGCCTCCTGCTACATTTGGCAGTAGCGACGAACCGTGTGCGCACCTGTGTAACGGTTTTCTTCTATTTCCTATTTTTGGCCTGCACCTGAAAACGTCCATCGCCTGGGCAAGCCCAGACGCCAGCCGATCAAGTTTGCCTCCGAACAGCGAAAGCGTCCACTGCACCTGCGCTGTGACACGCCTCGAACGCCGTACCTGATGCTACAAAAGGAACTGCTTCATCGCCTACAGCTACATTTGGCAGTAGCGACGAACCGTGAGCGCACTTGTGTAACGCTTTGCTTCTATTTCCTAATTCTGGCCTGCACCTGAAAACGTCGATCGCCTGGGCAAGCCCAGACGCCAGCCGACCAAGTTTGCCTCCGAACAGTGAAAGCGTCCAGTGCGCCTCCGCTGTGATACGCCTCGAACGCCGCCTTACCTGATGCTACAAAAGGAACTGCTTCATCGCCTCCTGCTACATTTGGCAGTAGCGACGAACCGTGTGCGCACCTGTGTAACGGTTTTCTTCTATTCCCTTTTTTTGGCCTGCACCTGAAAACGTCCATCGCCTGGGCAAGCCCAGACGCCAGCCGATCAAGTTTGCCTCCGAACAGCGAAAGCGTCCACTGCGCCTGCGCTGTGTTACGCCTCGAACGCCGCCGTCCTTGATGCTACAAAAGGAACTGCTTCATCGCCTGCTGCTACATTTGGTAGTAGCGACGAACCGTGTGCGCACCTGTGTAACGGTTTTCTTCTATTTCCTATTTTTGGCCTGCACCTGAAAACGTCCTTCGCCTGGGCAAGCCCAGACGCCAGCCGATCAAGATTGCCTCCGAACAGCGAAAGCGTCCACTGCGCCTGCGCTGTGACACGCCTCGAACGCCGCCGTAGCTGATGCTACAAAAGGAACTGCTTCATCGCCTCCTGCTACATTTGGCAGTAGCGACGAACCGTGTGCGCACCTGTGTAACGTTTTTCTTCTATTTCCTATTTTTGGCCTGCACCTGAAAACGTCCATCGCCTGGGAAAGCCCAGACGCCAGCCGATCAAGTTTGCCTCCGAACAGCGAAAGCGTCCACTGCGCCTGCGCTGTGACATGCCTCGAACGCCGCCGTACCTGATGCTACAAAAGGAACTGCTTCATCGCCTGCTGCTACATTTGGCAGTAGCGACGAACCGTGTGCGCACCTGTGTAACGCTTTGCTTCTATTTCCTAATTGTGGCCTGACCCTGAAAACGTCGATCGCCTGGGCAAGCCCTCACGCCAGCCGATCATGTTTGCCTCCGAACAGCGAAAGCGTCCATTGCGCCTGCGCTGTGATACGCCTCGAACGCCGCCGTCCCTGATGCTACAAAAGGAACTGCTTCATCGCCTCCTGCCACATTTAGCAGTAGCGACGAACCGCGTGCGCACCTGTGTAACGCTTTGCTTCTATTTCCTAGTTGTGGCCTGCACCTGAAAACGTCCATCGCCTGGGCAAGCCCAGACGCCAGCCAATCAAGTTTGCCTCCGAACAGCGAAAGCGTCCACTGCGCTCGCGCTGTGACACGCCTCGAACGCCGCCGTACCTGATGCTACAAAAGGAACTGCTTCATCGCCTCCTGCTACATTTGGCAGTAGCGACGAACCGTGTGCGCACCTGTGTAACGCTTTGCTTCTATTTCCTAATTGTGGCCTGCACCTGAAAACGTCGATCGCCTGGGCAAGCCCACACGCCAGCCGATCAAGTTTGCCTCCGAACAGCGAAAGCGTCCACTGCGCCTGCGCTGTGATACCCCTGGAACGCCGCCGTCCCTGATGCTACAAAAGGAACTGCTTCATCGCCTCCTGCCACATTTGGCAGTAGCGACGAACCGTGTGCGCATCAGTGTAACGCTTTGCTTCTATCTCCTAGTTGTGGCCTGCACCTGAAAACGTCCATCGCCTGGGCAAGCCCAGCCGCCAGCCGGTCAAGTTTGCCTCCGAACAGCGAAAACGTCCACTGCGCCTGCGCTGTGATACGCCTTGAACGCCGCCGTCCCTGATGCTACAAAAGGAACGGCTTCATCGCCTCCTGCTACATTTGGCAGTAGCGACGAACGGTGTGCGCACCTGCGTAACGCTTTGCTTCTATTTCCTAATTTTGGCCTGCACCTGAAAACGTCCATCGCCTGGGCAAGCCCAGACGCCAGCCGATCAAGTTTGCCTCCGAACAGCGAAAGCGTCCACTGCGCCTGCGCTGTGACACGCCTCGAACGCCGCCGTACCTGATGCTACAAAAGGAACAGCTTCATCGCCTCCTGCTACATTTGGCAGTAGCGACGAACCGTGTGCGCACCTGTGTAACGGTTTTCTTCTATTTCCTATTTTTGGCCTGCACCTGAAAACGTCCATCGCCTGGGCAAGCCCAGACGCCAGCCGATCAAGTTTGCCTCCGAACAGCGAAAGCGTCCACTGCGCCTGCGCTGGGTTACGCCTCGAACGCCGCCGTCCTTGATGCTACAAAAGGAACTGCTTCATCGCCTGCTGCCACATTTGGCAGTAGCGACGAACCGTGTGCGCACCTGTGTAACGGTTTTCTTCTATTTCCTATTTTTGGCCTGCACCTGAAAACGTCCATCGCCTGGGCAAGCCCAGACGCCAGCCGATCAAGTTTGCCTCCGAACAGCGAAAGCGTCCACTGCGCCTGCGCTGTGACACGCCTCGAACGCCGCCGTCCCTGATGCTACAAAAGGAACAGCTTCATCGCCTCCTGCTACATTTGGCAGTAGCGACGAACCGTGTGCGCACCTGTGTAACGGTTTTCTTCTATTTCCTATTTTTGGCCTGCACCTGAAAACGTCCATCGCCTGGGAAAGCCCAGACGCCAGCCGATCAAGTTTGCCTCCGAACAGCGAAAGCGTCCACTGCGCCTGCGCTGTGACATGCCTCGAACGCCGCCGTACCTGATGCTACAAAAGGAACTGCTTCATCGCCTGCTGCTACATTTGGCAGTAGCGGCGAACCGTGTGCGCAACTGTGTAACGGTTTTCTTCTATTTCCTATTTTTGGCCTGCACCTGAAAACGTCCATCGCCTGGGCAAGCCCAGACGCCAGCCGATCAAGTTTGCCTCCGAACAGCGAAAGCGTCCACTGCGCCTGCGCTGTGACATGCCTCGAACGCCGCCGTACCTGATGCTACAAAAGGAACTGCTTCATCGCCTCCTGCTACATTTGGCAGTAGCGACGAACCGTGTGCGCACCTGTGTAACGGTTTTCTTCTATTTCCTATTTTTGGCCTGCACCTGAAAACGTCCATCGCCTGGGCAAGCCCAGACGCCAGCCGATCAAGTTTGCCTCCGAACAGCGAAAGTGTCCACTGCGCCTGCGCTGTGACACGCCTCGAACGCCGTACCTGATGCTACAAAAGGAACTGCTTCATCGCCTCCTGCTACATTTGGCAGTAGGGACGAACCGTGAGCGCACTTGTGTAACGCTTTGCTTCTATTTCTTAATTCTGGCCTGCACCTGAAAACGTCGATCGCCTGGGCAAGCCCAGACGCCAGCCGACCAAGTTTGCCTCCGAACAGTGAAAGCGTCCAGTGCGCCTCCGCTGTGATACGCCTCGAACGCCGCCGTACCTGATGCTACAAAAGGAACTGCTTCATCGCCTCCTGCTACATTTGGCAGTAGCGACGAACCGTGTGCGCACCTGTGTAACGGTTTTCTTCTATTCCCTTTTTTTGGCCTGCACCTGAAAACGTCCATCGCCTGGGCAAGCCCAGACGCCAGCCGATAAAGTTTGCCTCCGAACAGCGAAAGCGTCCACTGCGCCTGCGCTGTGTTACGCCTCGAACGCCGCCGTCCTTGATGCTACAAAAGGAACTGCTTCATCGCCTGCTGCTACATTTGGCAGTAGCGACGAACCGTGTGCGCACCTGTGTAACGGTTTTCTTCTATTTCCTATTTTTGGCCTGCACCTGAAAACGTCCTTCGCCTGGGCAAGCCCAGACGCCAGCCGATCAAGATTGCCTCCGAACAGCGAAAGCGTCCACTGCGCCTGCGCTGTGACACGCCTCGAACGCCGCCGTCCCCGATGCTACAAAAGGAACTGCTTCATCGCCTCCTGCCACATTTGGCAGTAGCGACGAACCGTGTGCGCACCTGTGTAACGGTTTTCTTCTATTTCCTATTTTTGGCCTGCACCTGAAAACGTCCATCGCCTGGGAAAGCCCAGACGCCAGCCGATCAAGTTTACCTCCGAACAGCGAAAGCGTCCACGGCGCCTGCGCTGTGACACGCCTCGAACGCCGCCGTACCTGATGCTACAAAAGGAACTGCTTCATCGCCTCCTGCTACATTTGGCAGTAGCGACGAACCGTGCGCGCACTTGTGTAACGCTTTGCTTCTATTTCCTAATTCTGGCCTGCACCTGAAAACGTCGATCGCCTGGGCAAGCCCAGACGCCAGCCGACCAAGTTTGCCTCCGAACAGCGAAAGCGTCCACTGCGCCTGCGCTGTGACACGCCTCGAACGCCGTACCTGATGCTACAAAAGGAACTGCTTCATCGCCTCCTGCTACATTTGGCAGTAGCGACGAACCGTGAGCGCACTTGTGTAACGCTTTGCTTCTATTTCCTAATTCTGGCCTGCACCTGAAAACGTCAATCGCCTGGGCAAGCCCAGACGCCAGCCGAAAAAGTTTGCCTCCGAACAGCGAAAGCGTCCACTGCGCCTGCGCTGTGTTACGCCTCGAACGCCGCCGTCCTTGATGCTACAAAAGGAACTGCTTCATCGCCTGCTGCTACATTTGGCAGTAGCGACGAACCGTGTGCGCACCTGTGTAACGGTTTTCTTCTATTTCCTATTTTTGGCCTGCACCTGAAAACGTCCATCGCCTGGGCAAGCCCAGACGCCAGAAGATCAAGTTTGCCTCCGAACAGCGAAAGCGTCCACTGCGCCTGCGCTGTGACATGCCTCGAACGCCGCCGTACCTGATGCTACAAAAGGAACTGCTTCATCGCCTCCTGCTACATTTGGCATTAGCGACGAACCGTGTGCGCACCTGTGTAACGGTTTTCTTCTATTTCCTATTTTTGGCCTGCACCTGAAAACGTCCATCGCCTGGGCAAGCCCAGACGCCAGCCGATCAAGTTTGCCTCCGAACAGCGAAAGCGTCCACTGCGCCTGCGCTGTGACACGCCTCGAACGCCGTACCTGATGCTACAAAAGGAACTGCTTCATCGCCTCCTGCTACATTTGGTAGTAGCGACGAACCGTGAGCGCACTTGTGTAACGCTTTGCTTCTATTTCCTAATTCTGGCCTGCACCTGAAAACGTCGATCGCCTGGGCAAGCCCAGACGCCAGCCGACCAAGTTTGCCTCCGAACAGTGAAAGCGTCCAGTGCGCCTCCGCTGTGATACGCCTCGAACGCCGCCTTACCTGATGCTACAAAAGGAACTGCTTCATCGCCTCCTGCTACATTTGGCAGTAGCGACGAACCGTGTGCGCACCTGTGTAACGGTTTTCTTCTATTCCCTTTTTTTGGCCTGCACCTGAAAACGTCCATCGCCTGGGCAAGCCCAGACGCCAGCCGATCAAGTTTGCCTCCGAACAGCGAAAGCGTCCACTGCGCCTGCGCTGTGTTACGCCTCGAACGCCGCCGTCCTTGATGCTACAAAAGGAACTGCTTCATCGCCTGCTGCTACATTTGGCAGTAGCGACGAACCGTGTGCGCACCTGTGTAACGGTTTTCTTCTATTTCCTATTTTTGGCCTGCACCTGAAAACGTCCTTCGCCTGGGCAAGCCCAGACGCCAGCCGATCAAGATTGCCTCCGAACAGCGAAAGCGTCCACTGCGCCTGCGCTGTGACACGCCTCGAACGCCGCCGTAGCTGATGCTACAAAAGGAACTGCTTCATCGCCTCCTGCTACATTTGGCAGTAGCGACGAACCGTGTGCGCACCTGTGTAACGTTTTTCTTCTATTTCCTATTTTTGGCCTGCACCTGAAAACGTCCATCGCCTGGGAAAGCCCACACGCCAGCCGATCAAGTTTGCCTCCGAACAGCGAAAGCGTCCACTGCGCCCGCGCTGTGACATGCCTCGAACGCCGCCGTACCTGATGCTACAAAAGGAACTGCTTCATCGCCTGCTGCTACATTTGGCAGTAGCGACGAACCGTGTGCGCACCTGTGTAACGCTTTGCTTCTATTTCCTAATTGTGGCCTGACCCTGAAAACGTCGATCGCCTGGGCAAGCCCTCACGCCAGCCGATCATGTTTGCCTCCGAACAGCGAAAGCGTCCATTGCGCCTGCGCTGTGATACGCCTCGAACGCCGCCGTCCCTGATGCTACAAAAGGAACTGCTTCATCGCCTCCTGCCACATTTAGCAGTAGCGACGAACCGCGTGCGCACCTGTGTAACGCTTTGCTTCTATTTCCTAGTTGTGGCCTGCACCTGAAAACGTCCATCGCCTGGGCAAGCCCAGACGCCAGCCAATCAAGTTTGCCTCCGAACAGCGAAAGCGTCCACTGCGCTCGCGCTGTGACACGCCTCGAACGCCGCCGTACCTGATGCTACAAAAGGAACTGCTTCATCGCCTCCTGCTACATTTGGCAGTAGCGACGAACCGTGTGCGCACCTGTGTAACGCTTTGCTTCTATTTCCTAATTGTGGCCTGCACCTGAAAACGTCGATCGCCTGGGCAAGCCCACACGCCAGCCGATCAAGTTTGCCTCCGAACAGCGAAAGCGTCCACTGCGCCTGCGCTGTGATACGCCTGGAACGCCGCCGTCCCTGATGCTACAAAAGGAACTGCTTCATCGCCTCCTGCCACATTTGGCAGTAGCGACGAACCGTGTGCGCATCAGTGTAACGCTTTGCTTCTATCTCCTAGTTGTGGCCTGCACCTGAAAACGTCCATCGCCTGGGCAAGCCCAGCCGCCAGTCGATCAAGTTTGCCTCCGAACAGCGAAAACGTCCACTGCGCCTGCGCTGTGATACGCCTTGAACGCCGCCGTCCCTGATGCTACAAAAGGAACGGCTTCATCGCCTCCTGCTACATTTGGCAGTAGCGACGAACGGTGTGCGCACCTGCGTAACGCTTTGCTTCTATTTCCTAATTTTGGCCTGCACCTGAAAACGTCCATCGCCTGGGCAAGCCCAGACGCCAGCCGATCAAGTTTGCCTCCGAACAGCGAAAGCGTCCACTGCGCCTGCGCTGTGACACGCCTCGAACGCCGCCGTACCTGATGCTACAAAAGGAACTGCTTCATCGCCTCCTGCTACATTTGGCAGTAGCGACGAACCGTGTGCGCACCTGTGTAACGGTTTTCTTCTATTTCCTATTTTTGGCCTGCACCTGAAAACGTCCATCGCCTGGGCAAGCCCAGACGCCAGCCGATCAAGTTTGCCTCCGAACAGCGAAAGCGTCCACTGCGCCTGCGCTGTGACACGCCTCGAACGCCGCCGTCCCTGATGCTACAAAAGGAACTGCTTCATCGCCTCCTGCTACATTTGGCAGTAGCGACGAACCGTGTGCGCACCTGCGTAACGCTTTGCTTCTATTTCCAAATTGTGGCCTGCACCTGAAAACGTCCATCGCCTGGGCAAGCCCAGACGCCAGCCGATCTAGTTTGCCTCCGAAAAGCGAAAGCGTCCATTGCACCTGCGCTGTGATACGCCTCGAACGCCGCCGTCCCTGATGCTACAAAAGGAACTGCTTCATCGCCTCCTGCTACATTTGGCAGTAGCGACGAACCTTGTGCGCACCTCTGTAACGCTTTGCTTCTATTTCCTAGTTGTGGGCTGCACCTGAAAACGTCCATCGAATGGGCAAGCCCAGACGCCAGCCGATCAAGTTTGCCTCCGAACAGCGAAAGCGTCCACTGCGCCTGCGGTGTGATACGCCTCGAACGCCGCCGTCCCTGATGCTACAAAAGGAACTCCTTCATCGCCTCCTGCTACATTTGACAGTAGCGACGAACCGTTTGCGCACCTGTGTAACGGTTTGCTTCTATTTCCTAGTTGTGGCCTGCACCTGAAAACGTCCATCGCCTGGGCAAGCCCATACGCCAGACGATCAAGTTTCCCTCCGAACTGCGAAAACGTCCACTGCGCCTGCGCTGTGATACGCCTCAAACGCCGTCGTACCTGAAGCTACAAAAGGAACTGCTTCATCGCCTCCTGCTACATTTGGCAGTAGCGACGATCCGTTTGCGCACCTGTGTAACGCTTTGCTTCTATTTCCTAATTGTGGCCTGACCCTGAAAACGTCGATCGCCTGGGCAAGCCCTCACGCCAGCCGATCAAGTTTGCCTCCGAACAGCGAAAGCGTCCACTGCGCCTGCGCTGTGACATGCCTCGAACGCCGCCGTACCTGATGCTACAAAAGGAACTGCTTCATCGCCTGCTGCTACATTTGGCAGTAGCGACGAACCGTGTGCGCACCTGTGTAACGCTTTGCTTCTATTTCCTAATTGTGGCCTGCACCTGAAAACGTCGATCGCCTGGGCAAGCCCACACGCCAGCCGATCATGTTTGCCTCCGAACAGCGAAAGCGTCCATTGCGCCTGCGCTGTGATACGCCTCGAACGCCGCCGTCCCTGATGCTACAAAAGGAACTGCTTCATCGCCTCCTGCCACATTTTGCTGTAGCGACGAACCGCGTGCGCACCTGTGTAACGCTTTGCTTCTATTTCCTAGTTGTGGCCTGCACCTGAAAACGTCCATCGCCTGGGCAAGCCCAGACGCCAGCCAATCAAGTTTGCCTGCGAACAGCGAAAGCGTCCACTGCGCCCGCGCTGTGACACGCCTCGAACGCCGCCGTACCTGATGCTACAAAAGGAACTGCTTCATCGCCTCCTGCTACATTTGGCAGTAGCGACGAACCGTGTGCGCACCTGTGTAACGCTTTGCTTCTATTTCTTAATTGTGGCCTGCACCTGAAAACGTCGATCGCCTGGGCAAGCCCACACGCCAGCCGATCAAGTTTGCCTCCGAACAGCGAAAGTGTCCACTGCGCCTGCGCTGTGATACGCCTGGAACGCCGCCGTCCCTGATGCTACAAAAGGAACTGCTTCATCGCCTCCTGCCACATTTGGCAGTAGCGACGAACCGTGTGCGCATCAGTGTAACGCTTTGCTTCTATCTCCTAGTTGTGGCCTGCACCTGAAAACGTCCATCGCCTGGGCAAGCCCAGCCGCCAGCCGATCAAGTTTGCCTCCGAACAGCGAAAACGTCCACTGCGCCTGCGCTGTGATACGCCTTGAACGCCGCCGTCCCTGATGCTACAAAAGGAACGGCTTCATCGCCTCCTGCTACATTTGGCAGTAGCGACGAACGGTGTGCGCACCTGCGTAACGCTTTGCTTCTATTTCCTAATTTTGGCCTGCACCTGAAAACGTCCATCGCCTGGGCAAGCCCAGACGCCAGCCGATCAAGTTTGCCTCCGAACAGCGAAAGCGTCCACTGCGCCTGCGCTGTGACACGCCTCGAACGCCGCCGTACCTGATGCTACAAAAGGAACTGCTTCATCGCCTCCTGCTACATTTGGCAGTAGCGACGAACCGTGTGCGCACCTGTGTAACGCTTTGCTTCTATTTCCTAATTTTGGCCTGCACCTGAAAACGTCCATCGCCTGGGCAAGCCCAGACGCCAGCCGATCAAGTTTGCCTCCGAACAGCGAAAGCGTCCATTGCACCTGCGCTGTGACACGCCTCGAACGCCGCCGTACCTGATGCTACAAATGGAACTGCTTTATCGCCTCCTGCTACATTTGGCAGTAGCGACGAACTGTGTGCGCACCTGCGTAACGCTTTGCTTCTATTTACAAATTGTGGCCTGCACCTGAAAACGTCGATCGCCTGTGCAAGCCCAGACTCAAGCCGATCTAGTTTGCCTCCGAAAAGCGAAAGCGTCCATTGCACCTGCGCTGTGATACGCCTCGAACGCCGCCGTCCCTGATGCTACAAAAGGAACTGCTTCATCGCCTCCTGCTACATTTGGCAGTAGAGACGAACCTTGTGCGCACCTCTGTAACGCTTTGCTTCTATTTCCTAGTTGTGGCCTGCACCTGAAAACGTCCATCGAATGGGCAAGCCCAGACGCCAGCCGATCAAGTTTGCCTCCGAACAGCGAAAGCGTCCACTGCGCCTGCGGTGTGATACGCCTCGAACGCCGCCGTCCCTGATGCTACAAAAGGAACTCCTTCATCGCCTCCTGCTACATTTGGCAGTAGCGACGAACCGTTTGCGCACCTGTGTAACGGTTTGCTTCTATTTCCTAGTTGTGGCCTGCACCTGAAAACGTCCATCGCCTGGGCAAGCCCATACGCCAGACGATCAAGTTTGCCTCCGAACAGCGAAAACGTCCACTGCGCCTGCGCTGTGATACGCCTCAAACGCCGTCGTACCTGATGCTACAAAAGGAACTGCTTCATCGCCTCCTGCTACATTTGGCAGTAGCGACGATCCGTTTGCGCACCTGTGTAACGCTTTGCTTCTATTTCCTAATTGTGGCCTGACCCTGAAAACGTCGATCGCCTGGGCAAGCCCTCACGCCAGCCGATCATGTTTGCCTCCGAACAGCGAAAGCGTCCATTGCGCCTGCGCTGTGATACGCCTCGAACGCCGCCGTCCCTGATGCTACAAAAGGAACTGCTTCATCGCCTCCTGCCACATTTTGCAGTAGCGACGAACCGCGTGCGCACCTGTGTAACGCTTTGCTTCTATTTCCTAGTTGTGGCCTGCACCTGAAAACGTCCATCGCCTGGGCAAGCCCAGACGCCAGCCAATCAAGTTTGCCTCCGAACAGCGAAAGCGTCCACTGCGCCCGCGCTGTGACACGCCTCGAACGCCGCCGTACCTGATGCTACAAAAGGAACTGCTTCATCGCCTCCTGCTACATTTGGCAGTAGCGACGAACCGTGTGCGCACCTGTGTAACGCTTTGCTTCTATTTCCTTATTGTGGCCTGCACCTGAAAACGTCGATCGCCTGGGCAAGCCCACACGCCAGCCGATCAAGTTTGCCTCCGAACAGCGAAAGCGTCCACTGCGCCTGCGCTGTGATACGCCTGGAACGCCGCCGTCCCTGATGCTACAAAAGGAGCTGCTTCATCGCCTCCTGCCACATTTGGCAGTAGCGACGAACCGTGTGCGCATCAGTGTAACGCTTTGCTTCTATCTCCTAGTTGTGGCCTGCACCTGAAAACGTCCATCGCCTGGGCAAGCCCAGCCGCCAGCCGATCAAGTTTGCCTCCGAACAGCGAAAACGTCCACTGCGCCTGCGCTGTGATACGCCTCGAACGCCGCCGTCCCTGATGCTACAAAAGGAACGGCTTCATCGCCTCCTGCTACATTTGGCAGTAGCGACGAACGGTGTGCGCACCTGCGTAACGCTTTGCTTCTATTTCCTAATTTTGGCCTGCACCTGAAAACGTCCATCGCCTGGGCAAGCCCAGACGCCAGCCGATCAAGTTTGCCTCCGAACAGCGAAAGCGTCCATTGCACCTGCGCTGTGACACGCCTCGAACGCCGCCGTACCTGATGCTACAAATGGAACTGCTTTATCGCCTCCTGCTACATTTGGCAGTAGCGACGAACCGTGTGCGCACCTGCGTAACGCTTTGCTTCTATTTACAAATTGTGGCCTGCACCTGAAAACGTCGATCGCCTGTGCAAGCCCAGACTCCAGCCGATCTAGTTTGCCTCCGAAAAGCGAAAGCGTCCATTGCACCTGCGCTGTGATACGCCTCGAACGCCACCGTCCCTGATGCTACAAAAGGAACTGCTTCATCGCCTCCTGCTACATTTGGCAGTAGCGACGAACCTTGTGCGCACCTCTGTAACGCTTTGCTTCTATTTCCTAGTTGTGGCCTGCACCTGAAAACGTCCATCGAATGGGCAAGCCCAGACGCCAGCCGATCAAGTTTGCCTCCGAACAGCCAAAGCGTCCACTTCGCCTGCGGTGTGATACGCCTCGAACGCCGCCGTCCCTGATGCTACAAAAGGAACTCCTTCATCGCCTCCTGCTACATTTGGCAGTAGCGACGGACCGTTTGCGCACCTGTGTAACGGTTTGCTTCTATTTCCTAGTTGTGGCCTGCACCTGAAAACGTCCATCGCCTGGGCAAGCCCATACGCCAGACGATCAAGTTTGCCTCCGAACAGCGAAAACGTCCACTGCGCCCGCGCTGTGACACGCCTCAAACGCCGCCGTACCTGATGCTACAAAAGGAACTGCTTCATCGCCTCCTGCTGCATTTCGCAGAAGCGACGATCCGTTTGCGCACCTGTGTGACGCTTTGCTTCTAATTCCTAATTGTGGCCTGACCCTGAAAACGTCGATCGCCTGGGCAAGCCCTCACGCCAGCCGATCATGTTTGCCTCCGAACAGCGAAAGCGTCCACTGCGCCTGCGCTCTGATACGCCTCGAACGCCGCCGTCCCTGATGCTACAAAAGGAACTGCTTCATCGCCTCCTGCCACATTTTGCAGTAGCGACGAACCGCGTGGGCACCTGTGTAACGCTTTGCTTCTATTTCCTATTTTTGGCCTGCACCTGAAAACGTCCATCGCCTGGGCAAGCCCAGACGCCAGCCGATCAAGTTTGCCTCCGAACAGCGAAAGCGTCCACTGCGCCTGCGCTGTGACACGCCTCGAACGCCGCCGTACCTGATGCTACAAAAGGAACTCCTTCATCGCCTCCTGCTACATTTGGCAGTAGCGACGAACCGTTTGCGCACCTGTGTAACGGTTTGCTTCTATTTCCTAGTTGTGGCCTGCACCTGAAAACGTCCATCGCCTGGGCAAGCCCATACGCCAGACGATCAATTTTGCCTCCGAACAGCGAAAACGTCCACTGCGCCTGCGCTGTGATACGCCTCAAACGCCGTCGTACCTGATGCTACAAAAGGAACTGCTTCATCGCCTCCTGCTACATTTCGCAGTAGCGACGATCCGTTTGCGCACCTGTGTGACGCTTTGCTTCTATTTCCTAATTGTGGCCTGACCCTGAAAACGTCGATCGCCTGGGCAAGCCCTCACGCCAGCCGATCATGTTTGCCTCCGAACAGCGAAAGCGTCCATTGCGCCTGCGCTGTGATACGCCTCGAACGCCGCCGTCCCTGATGCTACAAAAGGAACTGCTTCATCGCCTCCTGCCACATTTTGCAGTAGCGACGAACCGCGTGCGCACCTGTGTAACGCTTTGCTTCTATTTCCTAGTTGTGGCCTGCACCTGAAAACGTCCATCGCCTGGGCAAGCCCAGACGCCAGCCAATCAAGTTTGCCTCCGAACAGCGAAAGCGTCCAATGCGCCCGCGCTGTGACACGCCTCGAACGCCGCCGTACCTGATGCTACAAAAGGAACTGCTTCATCGCCTCCTGCTACATTTGGCAGTAGCGACGAACCGTGTGCGCACCTGTGTAACGCTTTGCTTCTATTTCCTAATTGTGGCCTGCACCTGAAAACGTCGATCGCCTGGGCAAGCCCACACGCCAGCCGATCAAGTTTGCCTCCGAACAGCGAAAGCGTCCACTGCGCCTGCGCTCTGATACGCCTCGAACGCCGCCGTCTCTGATGCTACAAAAGGAACGGCTTCATCGCCTCCTGCTACATTTGGCAGTAGCGACGAACGGTGTGCGCACCTGTGTAACGGTTTTCTTCTATTTCCTATTTTTGGCCTGCACCTGAAAACGTCGATCGCCTGGGCAAGCCCTCACGCCAGCCGATCATGTTTGCCTCCGAACAGCGAAAGCGTCCATTGCGCCTGCGCTGTGATACGCCTCGAACGCCGCCGTCCCTGATGCTACAAAAGGAACTGCTTCATCGCCTCCTGCCACATTTTGCAGTAGCGACGAACCGCGTGCGCACCTGTGTAACGCTTTGCTTCTATTTCCTAGTTGTGGCCTGCACCTGAAAACGTCCATCGCCTGGGCAAGCCCAGACGCCAGCCAATCAAGTTTGCCTCCGAACAGCGAAAGCGTCCAATGCGCCCGCGCTGTGACACGCCTCGAACGCCGCCGTACCTGATGCTACAAAAGGAACTGCTTCATCGCCTCCTGCTACATTTGGCAGTAGCGACGAACCGTGTGCGCACCTGTGTAACGCTTTGCTTCTATTTCCTAATTGTGGCCTGCACCTGAAAACGTCGATCGCCTGGGCAAGCCCACACGCCAGCCGATCAAGTTTGCCTCCGAACAGCGAAAGCGTCCACTGCGCCTGCGCTCTGATACGCCTCGAACGCCGCCGTCTCTGATGCTACAAAAGGAACGGCTTCATCGCCTCCTGCTACATTTGGCAGTAGCGACGAACGGTGTGCGCACCTGTGTAACGGTTTTCTTCTATTTCCTATTTTTGGCCTGCACCTGAAAACGTCCATTGCCTGGGCAAGCCCAGACGCCAGCCGATCAAGTTTGCCTCCGAACAGCGAAAGCGTCCACTGCGCCTGCGCTGTGACACGCCTCGAACGCCGCCGTCCCTGATGCTACAAAAGGAACTGCTTCATCGCCTCCTGCTACATTTGGCAGTAGCGACGAACCGTGTGCGCACCTGCGTAACGCTTTGCTTCTATTTCCAAATTGTGGCCTGCACCTGAAAACGTCCATCGCCTGGGCAAGCCCAGACGCCAGCCGATCTAGTTTGCCTCCGAAAAGCGAAAGCGTCCATTGCACCTGCGCTGTGATACGCCTCGAACGCCGCCGTCCCTGATGCTACAAAAGGAACTGCTTCATCGCCTCCTGCTACATTTGGCAGTAGCGACGAACCTTGTGCGCACCTCTGTAACGCTTTGCTTCTATTTCCTAGTTGTGGCCTGCACCTGAAAACGTCCATCGAATGGGCAATCCCAGACGCCAGCCGATCAAGTTTGCCTCCGAACAGCGAAAGCGTCCACTGCGCCTGCGGTGTGATACGCCTCGAACGCCGCCGTCCCTGATGCTACAAAAGGAACTCCTTCATCGCCTCCTGCTACATTTGGCAGTAGCGACGAACCGTTTGCGCACCTGTGTAACGGTTTGCTTCTATTTCCTAGTTGTGGCCTGCACCTGAAAACGTCCATCGCCTGGGCAAGCCCATACGCCAGACGATCAAGTTTGCCTCCGAACAGCGAAAACGTCCACTGCGCCTGCGCTGTGATACGCCTCAAACGCCGTCGTACCTGATGCTACAAAAGGAACTGCTTCATCGCCTCCTGCTACATTTGGCAGTAGCGACGATCCGTTTGCGCACCTGTGTAACGCTTTGCTTCTATTTCCTAATTGTGGCCTGACCCTGAAAACGTCGATCGCCTGGGCAAGCCCTCACGCCAGCCGATCATGTTTGCCTCCGAACAGCGAAAGCGTCCATTGCGCCTGCGCTGTGATACGCCTCGAACGCCGCCGTCCCTGATGCTACAAAAGGAACTGCTTCATCGCCTCCTGCCACATTTTTCAGTAGCGACGAACCGCGTGCGCACCTGTGTAACGCTTTCCTTCTATTTCCTAGTTGTGGCCTGCACCTGAAAACGTCCATCGCCTGGGCAAGCCCAGACGCCAGCCAATCAAGTTTGCCTCCGAACAGCGAAAGCGTCCACTGCGCCCGCGCTGTGACACGCCTCGAACGCCGCCGTACCTGATGCTACAAAAGGAACTGCTTCATCGCCTCCTGCTACATTTGGCAGTAGCGACGAACCGTGTGCGCACCTGTGTAACGCTTTGCTTCTATTTCCTAATTGTGGCCTGCACCTGAAAACGTCGATCGCCTGGGCAAGCCCACACGCCAGCCGATCAAGTTTGCCTCCGAACAGCGAAAGCGTCCACTGCGCCTGCGCTGTGATACGCCTGGAACGCCGCCGTCTCTGATGCTACAGAAGGAGCTGCTTCATCGCCTCCTGCCACATTTGGCAGTAGCGACGAACCGTGTGCGCATCAGTGTAACGCTTTGCTTCTATCTCCTAGTTGTGGCCTGCACCTGAAAACGTCCATCGCCTGGGCAAGCCCAGCCGCCAGCCGATCAAGTTTGCCTCCGAACAGCGAAAACGTCCACTGTGCCTGCGCTGTGATACGCCTCGAACGCCGCCGTCCCTGATGCTACAAAAGGAACGGCTTCATCGCCTCCTGCTACATTTGGCAGTAGCGACGAACGGTGTGCGCACCTGCGTAACGCTTTGCTTCTATTTCCTAATTTTGGCCTGCACCTGAAAACGTCCATCGCCTGGGCAAGCCCAGACGCCAGCCGATCAAGTTTGCCTCCGAACAGCGAAAGCGTCCATTGCACCTGCGCTGTGACACGCCTCGAACGCCGCCGTACCTGATGCTACAAATGGAACTGCTTTATCGCCTCCTGCTACATTTGGCAGTAGCGACGAACCGTGTGCGCACCTGCGTAACGCTTTGCTTCTATTTACAAATTGTGGCCTGCACCTGAAAACGTCGATCGCCTGTGCAAGCCCAGACTCCAGCCGATCTAGTTTGCCTCCGAAAAGCGAAAGCGTCCACTTCGCCTGCGGTGTGATACGCCTCGAACGCCGCCGTCCCTGATGCTACAAAAGGAACTCCTTCATCGCCTCCTGCTACATTTGGCTGTAGCGACGAACCGTTTGCGCACCTGTGTAACGGTTTGCTTCTATTTCCTAGTTGTGGCCTGCACCTGAAAACGTCCATCGCCTGGGCAAGCCCATACGCCAGACGATCAAGTTTGCCTCCGAACAGCGAAAACGTCCACTGCGCCTGCGCTGTGATACGCCTCAAACGCCGTCGTACCTGATGCTACAAAAGGAACTGCTTCATCGCCTCCTGCTACATTTCGCAGTAGCGACGATCCGTTTGCGCACCTGTGTGACGTTTTGCTTCTAATTCCTAATTGTGGCCTGACCCTGAAAACGTCGATCGCCTGGGCAAGCCCTCACGCCAGCCGATCATGTTTGCCTCCGAACAGCGAAAGCGTCCATTGCGCCTGCGCTGTGATACGCCTCGAACGCCGCCGTCCCTGATGCTACAAAAGGAACTGCTTCATCGCCTCCTGCCACATTTTGCAGTAGCGACGAACCGCGTGCGCACCTGTGTAACGCTTTGCTTCTATTTCCTAGTTGTGGCCTGCACCTGAAAACGTCCATCGCCTGGGCAAGCCCAGACGCCAGCCAATCAAGTTTGCCTCCGAACAGCGAAAGCGTCCACTGCGCCCGCGCTGTGACACGCCTCGAACGCCGCCGTACCTGATGCTACAAAAGGAACTGCTTCATCGCCTCCTGCTACATTTGGCAGTACCGACGAACCGTGTGCGCACCTGTGTAACGCTTTGCTTCTATTTCCTAATTATGGCCTGCACCTGAAAACGTCGATCGCCTGGGCAAGCCCACACGCCAGCCGATCAAGTTTGCCTCCGAACAGCGAAAGCGTCCACTGCGCCTGCGCTCTGATACGCCTCGAACGCCGCCGTCCCTGATGCTACAAAAGGAACTGCTTCATCGCCTCCTGCGACATTTGGCAGTAGCGACGAACGGTGTGCGCACCTGTGTAACGGTTTTCTTCTATTTCCTATTTTTGGCCTGCACCTGAAAACGTCCATCGCCTGGGAAAGCCCAGACGCCAGCCGATCAAGTTTGCCTTCGAACAGCGAAAGCGTCCACTGCGCCTGCGCTGTGACACGCCTCGAATGCCGCCGTACCTGATGCTACAAAAGGAACTGCTTCATCGCCTGCTGCTACATTTGGCAGTAGCGACGAACCGTGTGCGCAACTGTGTAACGGTGTTCTTCTATTTCCTATTTTTAGCCTGCACCTGAAAACGTCCATCGCCTGGGCAAGCCCAGACGCCAGCCGATCAAGTTTGCCTCCGAACAGCGAAAGCGTCCACTGCGCCTGCGCTGTGACACGCCTCGAACGCCGCCGTACCTGATGCTACAAAAGGAACTCCTTCATCGCCTCCTGCTACATTTGGCAGTAGCGACGAACCGTTTGCGCACCTGTGTAACGGTTTGCTTCTATTTCCTAGTTGTGGCCTGCACCTGAAAACGTCCATCGCCTGAGCAAGCCCATACGCCAGACGATCAAGTTTGCCTCCGAACAGCGAAAACGTCCACTGTGCCTGCGCTGTGATACGCCTCGAACGCCGCCGTCCCTGATGCTACAAAAGGAACGGCTTCATCGCCTCCTGCTACATTTGGCAGTAGCGACGAACGGTGTGCGCACCTGCGTAACGCTTTGCTTCTATTTCCTAATTTTGGCCTGCACCTGAAAACGTCCATCGCCTGGGCAAGCCCAGACGCCAGCCGATCAAGTTTGCCTCCGAACAGCGAAAGCGTCCATTGCACCTGCGCTGTGACACGCCTCGAACGCCGCCGTACCTGATGCTACAAATGGAACTGCTTTATCGCCTCCTGCTACATTTGGCAGTAGCGACGAACCGTGTGCGCACCTGCGTAACGCTTTGCTTCTATTTACAAATTGTGGCCTGCACCTGAAAACGTCGATCGCCTGTGCAAGCCCAGACTCCAGCCGATCTAGTTTGCCTCCGAAAAGCGAAAGCGTCCATTGCACCTGCGCTGTGATACGCCTCGAACGCCACCGTCCCTGATGCTACAAAAGGAACTGCTTCATCGCCTCCTGCTACATTTGGCAGTAGCGACGAACCTTGTGCGCACCTCTGTAACGCTTTGCTTCTATTTCCTAGTTGTGGCCTGCACCTGAAAACGTCCATCGAATGGGAAAGCCCAGACGCCAGCCGATCAAGTTTGCCTCCGAACAGCCAAAGCGTCCACTTCGCCTGCGGTGTGATACGCCTCGAACGCCGCCGTCCCTGATGCTACAAAAGGAACTCCTTCATCGCCTCCTGCTACATTTGGCTGTAGCGACGAACCGTTTGCGCACCTGTGTAACGGTTTGCTTCTATTTCCTAGTTGTGGCCTGCACCTGAAAACGTCCATCGCCTGGGCAAGCCCATACGCCAGACGATCAAGTTTGCCTCCGAACAGCGAAAACGTCCACTGCGCCTGCGCTGTGATACGCCTCAAACGCCGTCGTACCTGATGCTACAAAAGGAACTGCTTCATCGCCTCCTGCTACATTTCGCAGTAGCGACGATCCGTTTGCGCACCTGTGTGACGTTTTGCTTCTAATTCCTAATTGTGGCCTGACCCTGAAAACGTCGATCGCCTGGGCAAGCCCTCACGCCAGCCGATCATGTTTGCCTCCGAACAGCGAAAGCGTCCATTGCGCCTGCGCTGTGATACGCCTCGAACGCCGCCGTCCCTGATGCTACAAAAGGAACTGCTTCATCGCCTCCTGCCACATTTTGCAGTAGCGACGAACCGCGTGCGCACCTGTGTAACGCTTTGCTTCTATTTCCTAGTTGTGGCCTGCACCTGAAAACGTCCATCGCCTGGGCAAGCCCAGACGCCAGCCAATCAAGTTTGCCTCCGAACAGCGAAAGCGTCCACTGCGCCCGCGCTGTGACACGCCTCGAACGCCGCCGTACCTGATGCTACAAAAGGAACTGCTTCATCGCCTCCTGCTACATTTGGCAGTACCGACGAACCGTGTGCGCACCTGTGTAACGCTTTGCTTCTATTTCCTAATTATGGCCTGCACCTGAAAACGTCGATCGCCTGGGCAAGCCCACACGCCAGCCGATCAAGTTTGCCTCCGAACAGCGAAAGCGTCCACTGCGCCTGCGCTCTGATACGCCTCGAACGCCGCCGTCCCTGATGCTACAAAAGGAACTGCTTCATCGCCTCCTGCGACATTTGGCAGTAGCGACGAACGGTGTGCGCACCTGTGTAACGGTTTTCTTCTATTTCCTAGTTTTGGCCTGCACCTGAAAACGTCCATCGCCTGGGAAAGCCCAGACGCCAGCCGATCAAGTTTGCCTTCGAACAGCGAAAGCGTCCACTGCGCCTGCGCTGTGACACGCCTCGAATGCCGCCGTACCTGATGCTACAAAAGGAACTGCTTCATCGCCTGCTGCTACATTTGGCAGTAGCGACGAACCGTGTGCGCAACTGTGTAACGGTGTTCTTCTATTTCCTATTTTTAGCCTGCACCTGAAAACGTCCATCGCCTGGGCAAGCCCAGACGCCAGCCGATCAAGTTTGCCTCCGAACAGCGAAAGCGTCCACTGCGCCTGCGCTGTGACACGCCTCGAACGCCGCCGTACCTGATGCTACAAAAGGAACTCCTTCATCGCCTCCTGCTACATTTGGCAGTAGCGACGAACCGTTTGCGCACCTGTGTAACGGTTTGCTTCTATTTCCTAGTTGTGGCCTGCACCTGAAAACGTCCATCGCCTGAGCAAGCCCATACGCCAGACGATCAAGTTTGCCTCCGAACAGCGAAAACGTCCACTGCGCCTGCGCTGTGATACGCCTCAAACGCCGTCGTACCTGATGCTACAAAAGGAACTGCTTCATCGCCTCCTGCTACATTTCGCAGTAGCGACGATCCGTTTGCGCACCTGTGTGACGCTTTGCTTCTATTTCCTAATTGTGGCCTGACCCTGAAAACGTCGATCGCCTGGGCAAGCCCTCACGCCAGCCGATCATGTTTGCCTCCGAACAGCGAAAGCGTCCATTGCGCCTGCGCTGTGATACGCCTCGAACGCCGCCGTCCCTGATGCTACAAAAGGAACTGCTTCATCGCCTCCTGCCACATTTTGCAGTAGCGACGAACCGCGTGCGCACCTGTGTAACGCTTTGCTTCTATTTCCTAGTTGTGGCCTGCACCTGAAAACGTCCATCGCCTGGGCAAGCCCAGACGCCAGCCAATCAAGTTTGCCTCCGAACAGCGAAAGCGTCCACTGCGCCCGCGCTGTGACACGCCTCGAACGCCGCCGTACCTGATGCTACAAAAGGAACTGCTTCATCGCCTCCTGCTACATTTGGCAGTAGCGACGAACCGTGTGCGCACCTGTGTAACGCTTTGCTTCTATTTCCTAATTGTGGCCTGCACCTGAAAACGTCGATCGCCTGGGCAAGCCCACACGCCAGCCGATCAAGTTTGCCTCCGAACAGCGAAAGCGTCCACTGCGCCTGCGCTCTGATACGCCTCGAACGCCGCCGTCCCTGATGCTACAAAAGGAACGGCTTCATCGCCTCCTGCTACATTTGGCAGTAGCGACGAACGGTGTGCGCACCTGCGTAACGCTTTGCTTCTATTTCCTAATTTTGGCCTGCACCTGAAAACGTCCATCGCCTGGGCAAGCCCAGACGCCAGCCGATCAAGTTTGCCTCCGAACAGCGAAAGCGTCCATTGCACCTGCGCTGTGACACGCCTCGAACGCCGCCGTACCTGATGCTACAAATGGAACTGCTTTATCGCCTCCTGCTACATTTGGCAGTAGCGACGAACTGTGTGCGCACCTGCGTAACGCTTTGCTTCTATTTACAATTTGTGGCCTGCACCTGAAAACGTCGATCGCCTGTGCAAGCCCAGACTCCAGCCGATCTAGTTTGCCTCCGAAAAGCGAAAGCGTCCATTGCACCTGCGCTGTGATACGCCTCGAACGCCGCCGTCCCTGATGCTACAAAAGGAACTGCTTCATCGCCTCCTGCTACATTTGGCAGTAGCGACGAACCTTGTGCGCACCTCTGTAACGCTTTGCTTCTATTTCCTAGTTGTGGCCTGCACCTGAAAACGTCCATCGAATGGGCAAGCCCAGACGCCAGCCGATCAAGTTTGCCTCCGAACAGCGAAAGCGTCCACTGCGCCTGCGGTGTGATACGCCTCGAACGCCGCCGTCCCTGATGCTACAAAAGGAACTCCTTCATCGCCTCCTGCTACATTTGGCAGTAGCGACGAACCGTTTGCGCACCTGTGTAACGGTTTGCTTCTATTTCCTAGTTGTGGCCTGCACCTGAAAACGTCCATCGCCTGGGCAAGCCCATACGCCAGACGATCAAGTTTGCCTCCGAACAGCGAAAACGTCCACTGCGCCTGCGCTGTGATACGCCTCAAACGCCGTCGTACCTGATGCTACAAAAGGAACTGCTTCATCGCCTCCTGCTACATTTCGCAGTAGCGACGATCCGTTTGCGCACCTGTGTGACGCTTTGCTTCTAATTCCTAATTGTGGCCTGACCCTGAAAACGTCGATCGCCTGGGCAAGCCCTCACGCCAGCCGATCATGTTTGCCTCCGAACAGCGAAAGCGTCCATTGCGCCTGCGCTGTGATACGCCTCGAACGCCGCCGTCCCTGATGCTACAAAAGGAACTGCTTCATCGCCTCCTGCCACATTTTGCAGTAGCGACGAACCGCGTGCGCACCTGTGTAACGCTTTGCTTCTATTTCCTAGTTGTGGCCTGCACCTGAAAACGTCCATCGCCTGGGCAAGCCCAGACGCCAGCCAATCAAGTTTGCCTCCGAACAGCGAAAGCGTCCACTGCGCCCGCGCTGTGACACGCCTCGAACGCCGCCGTACCTGATGCTACAAAAGGAACTGCTTCATCGCCTCCTGCTACATTTGGCAGTAGCGACGAACCGTGTGCGCACCTGTGTAACGCTTTGCTTCTATTTCCTAGTTGTGGCCTGCACCTGAAAACGTCGATCGCCTGGGCAAGCCCACACGCCAGCCGATCAAGTTTGCCTCCGAACAGCGAAAGCGTCCACTGCGCCTGCGCTCTGATACGCCTCGAACGCCGCCGTCCCTGATGCTACAAAAGGAACTGCTTCATCGCCTCCTGCGACATTTGGCAGTAGCGACGAACGGTGTGCGCACCTGTGTAACGGTTTTCTTCTATTTCCTATTTTTGGCCTGATCCTGAAAACGTCCATCGCCTGGGAAAGCCCAGACGCCAGCCGATCAAGTTTGCCTCCGAACAGCGAAAGCGTCCACTGCGCCTGCGCTGTGACACGCCTCGAATGCCGCCGTACCTGATGCTACAAAAGGAAGTGCTTCATCGCCTGCTGCTACATTTGGCAGTAGCGACGAACCGTGTGCGCAACTGTGTAACGGTGTTCTTCTATTTCCTATTTTTGGCCTGCACCTGAAAACGTCCATCGCCTGGGCAAGCCCAGACGCCAGCCGATCAAGTTTGCCTCCGAACAGCGAAAGCGTCCACTGCGCCGGCGCTGTGACACGCCTCGAACGCCGCCGTACCTGATGCTACAAAAGGAACTCCTTCATCGCCTCCTGCTACATTTGGCAGTAGCGACGAACCGTTTGCGCACCTGTGTAACGGTTTGCTTCTATTTCCTAGTTGTGGCCTGCGCCTGAAAACGTCCATCGCCTGGGCAAGCCCATACGCCAGACGATCAAGTTTGCCTCCGAACAGCGAAAACGTCCACTGCGCCTGCGCTGTGATACGCCTCAAACGCCGTAGTACCTGATGCTACAAAAGGAACTGCTTCATCGCCTCCTGCTACATTTCGCAGTAGCGACGATCCGTTTGCGCACCTGTGTGACGCTTTGCTTCTATTTCCTAATTGTGGCCTTACCCTGAAAACGTCGATCGCCTGGGCAAGCCCTCACGCCAGCCGATCATGTTTGCCTCCGAACAGCGAAAGCGTCCATTGCGCCTGCGCTGTGATACGCCTCGAACGCCGCCGTCCCTGATGCTACAAAAGGAACTGCTTCATCGCCTCCTGCCACATTTTGCAGTAGCGACGAACCGCGTGCGCACCTGTGTAACGCTTTGCTTCTATTTCCTAGTTGTGGCCTGCACCTGAAAACGTCCATCGCCTGGGCAAGCCCAGACGCCAGCCAATCAAGTTTGCCTCCGAACAGCGAAAGCGTCCACTGCGCCCGCGCTGTGACACGCCTCGAACGCCGCCGTACCTGATGCTACAAAAGGAACTGCTTCATCGCCTCCTGCTACATTTGGCAGTAGCGACGAACCGTGTGCGCACCTGTGTAACGCTTTGCTTCTATTTCCTAATTGTGGCCTGCACCTGAAAACGTCGATCGCCTGGGCAAGCCCACACGCCAGCCGATCAAGTTTGCCTCCGAACAGCGAAAGCGTCCACTGCGCCTGCGCTCTGATACGCCTCGAACGCCGCCGTCCCTGATGCTACAAAAGGAACGGCTTCATCGCCTCCTGCTACATTTGGCAGTAGCGACGAACGGTGTGCGCACCTGCGTAACGCTTTGCTTCTATTTCCTAATTTTGGCCTGCACCTGAAAACGTCCATCGCCTGGGCAAGCCCAGACGCCAGCCGATCAAGTTTGCCTCCGAACAGCGAAAGCGTCCATTGCACCTGCGCTGTGACACGCCTCGAACGCCGCCGTACCTGATGCTACAAATGGAACTGCTTTATCGCCTCCTGCTACATTTGGCAGTAGCGACGAACTGTGTGCGCACCTGCGTAACGCTTTGCTTCTATTTAAAAATTGTGGCCTGCACCTGAAAACGTCGATCGCCTGTGCAAGCCCAGACTCCAGCCGATCTAGTTTGCCTCCGAAAAGCGAAAGCGTCCATTGCACCTGCGCTGTGATACGCCTCGAACGCCGCCGTCTCTGATGCTACAAAAGGAACTGCTTCATCGCCTCCTGCTACATTTGGCAGTAGCGACGAACCTTGTGCGCACCTCTGTAACGCTTTGCTTCTATTTCCTAATTCTGGCCTGCACCTGAAAACGTCGATCGCCTGGGCAAGCCCAGACGCCAGCCGATCAAGTTTGCCTCCGAACAGCGAAAGAGTCAACTTCGCCTGCGGTGTGATACGCCTCGAACGCCGCCGTCCCTGATGCTACAAAAGGAACTCCTTCATCGCCTCCTGCTACATTTGGCAGTAGCGACGAACCGTTTGCGCACCTGTGTAACGGTTTGCTTCTATTTCCTAGTTGTGGCCTGCACCTGAAAACGTCCATCGCCTGGGCAAGCCCATACGCCAGACGATCAAGTTTGCCTCCGAACAGCGAAAACGTCCACTGCGAATGCGCTGTGATACGCCTCAAACGCCGTCGTACCTGATGCTACAAAAGGAACTGCTTCATCGCCTCCTGCTACATTTCGCAGTAGCGACGATCCGTTTGCGCACCTGTGTGACGCTTTGCTTCTATTTCCTAATTGTGGCCTGACCCTGAAAACGTCGATCGCCTGGGCAAGCCCTCACGCCAGCCGATCATGTTTGCCTCCGAACAGCGAAAGCGTCCATTGCGCCTGCGCTGTGATACGCCTCGAACGCCGCCGTCCCTGATGCTACAAAAGGAACTGCTTCATCGCCTCCTGCCACATTTTGCAGTAGCGACGAACCGCGTGCGCACCTGTGTAATGCTTTGCTTCTATTTCCTAGTTGTGGCCTGCACCTGAAAACGTCCATCGCCTGGGCAAGCCCAGACGCCAGCCAATCAAGTTTGCCTCCGAACAGCGAAAGCGTCCACTGCGCCCGCGCTGTGACACGCCTCGAACGCCGCCGTACCTGATGCTACAAAAGGAACTGCTTCATCGCCTCCTGCTACATTTGGCAGTAGCGACGAACCGTGTGCGCACCTGTGTAACGCTTTGCTTCTATTTCCTAATTGTGGCCTGCACCTGAAAACGTCGATCGCCTGGGCAAGCCCACACGCCAGCCGATCAAGTTTGCCTCCGAACAGCGAAAGCGTCCACTGCGCCTGCGCTCTGATACGCCTCGAACGCCGCCGTCCCTGATGCTACAGAAGGAACTGCTTCATCGCCTCCTGCGAAATTTGGCAGTAGCGACGAACGGTGTGCGCACCTGTGTAACGGTTTTCTTCTATTTCCTATTTTTGGCCTGCACCTGAAAACGTCCATCGCCTGGGCAAGCCCAGACGCCAGCCGATCAAGTTTGCCTCCGAACAGCGAAAGCGTCCACTGTGCCTGCGCTGTGACACGCCTCGAACGCCGCCGTCCCTGATGCTACAAAAAGAACTGCTTCATCGCCTCCTGCTACATTTGGCAGTAGCGACGAACCGTGTGCGCACCTGTGTAACGGTTTTCTTCTATTTCCTATTTTTGGCCTGCACCTGAAAACGTCCATCGCCTGGGAAAGCCCAGACGCCAGCCGATCAAGTTTGCCTCCGAACAGCGAAAGCGTCCACTGCGCCTGCGTTGTGACACGCCTCGAACGCCGCCGTACCTGATGCTACAAAAGGAACTGCTTCATCGCCTGCTGCTACATTTGGCAGTAGCGACGAACCGTGTGCGCAACTGTGTAACGGTGTTCTTCTATTTCCTATTTTTGGCCTGCACCTGAAAACGTCCATCGCCTGGGCAAGCCCAGACGCCAGCCGATCAAGTTTGCCTCCGAACAGCGAAAGCGTCCACTGCGCCTGCGCTGTGACACGCCTCGAACGCCGCCGTACCTGATGCTACAAAAGGAACTGCTTCATCGCCTCCTGCTACATTTGGCAGTAGCGACGAACCGTGCGCGCACTTGTGTAACGCTTTGCTTCTATTTCCTAATTCTGGCCTGCACCTGAAAACGTCGATCGCCTGGGCAAGCCCAGACGCCAGCCGACCAAGTTTGCCTCCGAACAGCGAAAGCGTCCAGTGCGCCTCCGCTGTGATACGCCTCGAACGCCGCCGTACCTGATGCTACAAAAGGAACTGCTTCATCGCCTCCGGCTAGATTTGGCAGTAGCGACGAACCGTGTGCGCACCTGTGTAACGCTTTGCTTCTATTTCCTTGTTGTGGCCTGCAACTGAAAACGTCCATCGCCCGGGCAAGCCCAAACGCCAGCCAATCAAGTTTGCCTGCGAACAGCGAAAGCGTCCACTGCGCCTGCGCTGTGATACGCCTCGAGCGCCGCCGTCCCTGATGCTACAAAAGGAACTGCTTCATCGCCTCCTGCTACATTTGGCAGTAGCGACGAACCGTGTGCGCACCTGTGTAACGGTTTGCTTCTATTTCCTATTTTTGGCCTGCAGCTGAAAACGTCCATCGCCTGGGCAATACCAGACGCCAGCCGATCATGTTTGCCTCTGAACAGCAAAAACTTCCACTGCGCCTGCGCTGTGATACGCCTCAAACGCCGTCGTACCTGATGCTACAAAAGGAACTGCTTCATCGCCTCCTGCTACATTTGGCAGTAGCGACGGTCCGTTTGTGCACCTGTGTAACGCTTTGCTTCTATTTCCTAATTGTGGCCTGACCCTGAAAACGTCGATCGCCTGGGCAAGCCCTCACGCCAGCCGATCATGTTTGCCTCCGAACAGCGAAAGCGTCCATTGCGCCTGCGCTGTGATACGCCTCGAACGCCGCCGTCCCTGATGCTAGAAAAGGAACTGCTTCATCGCCTCCTGCCACATTTGGCAGTAGCGACGAACCGTGTGCGCATCAGTGTAACGCTTTGCTTCTATCTCCTAGTTGTGGCCTGCACCTGAAAACGTCCATCGCCTGGGCAAGCCCAGCCGCCAGCCGATCAAGTTTGCCTCTGAACAGCGAAAACGTCCACTGCGCCTGCGCTGTGATACGCCTCGAACGCCGCCGTCCCTGATGCTACAAAAGGAACGGCTTCATCGCCTCCTGCTACATTTGGCAGTAGCGACGAACGGTGTGCGCACCTGCGTAACGCTTTGCTTATATTTCCTAATTTTGGCCTGCACCTGAAAACGTCCATCGCCTAGGCAAGCCCAGACGCCAGCCGATCAAGTTTGCCTCCGAACAGCGAAAGCGTCCACTGCGCCTGCGCTGTGACACGCCTCGAACGCCGCCGTACCTGATGCTACAAAAGGAACTGCTTCATCGCCTCCTGCTACATTTGGCAGTAGCGACGAACCGTGTGCGCACCTGTGTAACGGTTTTCTTCTATTTCCTATTTTTGGCCTGCACCTGAAAACGTCCATCGCCTGGGCAAGCCCAGACGCCAGCCGATCAAGTTTGCCTCCGAACAGCGAAAGCGTCCACTGCGCCTGCGCTGTGACACGCCTCGAACGCCGCCGTCCCTGATGCTACAAAAGGAACTGCTTCATCGCCTCCTGCTACATTTGGCAGTAGCGACGAACCGTGTGCGCACCTGCGTAACGCTTTGCTTCTATTTCCAAATTGTCGCCTGCACCTGAAAACGTCCATCGCCTGGGCAAGCCCAGACGCCAGCCGATCTAGTTTGCCTCCGAAAAGCGAAAGCGTCCATTGCGCCTGCGCTGTGATACGCCTCGAACGCCGCCGTCCCTGATGCTACAAAAGGAACTGCTTCATTGCCTCCTGCTACAATTGGCAGTAGCGACGAACCTTGTGCGCACCTCTGTAACGCTTTGCTTCTATTTCCTAGTTGTGGCCTGCACCTGAAAACGTCCATCGAATGGGCAAGCCCAGACGCCAGCCGATCAAGTTTGCCTCCGAACAGCGAAAGCGTCCACTGCGCCTGCGGTGTGATACGCCTCGAACGCCGCCGTCCCTGATGCTACAAAAGGAACTCCTTCATCGCCTCCTGCTACATTTGGCAGTAGCGACGAACCGTTTGCGCACCTGTGTAACGGTTTGCTTCTATTTCCTAATTGTGGCCTGCACCTGAAAACGTCCATCGCCTGGGCAAGCCCATACGCCAGACGATCAAGTTTGCCTCCGAACAGCGAAAACGTCCACTGCGCCTGCGCTGTGATACGCCTCAAACGCCGTCGTACCTGATGCTACAAAAGGAACTGCTTCATCGCCTCCTGCTACATTTGGCAGTAGCGACGATCCGTTTGCGCACCTGTGTAACGCTTTGCTTCTATTTCCTGATTGTGGCCTTACCCTGAAAACGTCGATCGCCTGGGCAAGCCCTCACGCCAGCCGATCATGTTTGCCTCCGAACAGCGAAAGCGTCCATTGCGCCTGCGCTGTGATACGCCTCGAACGCCGCCGTCCCTGATGCTACAAAAGGAACTGCTTCATCGCCTCCTGCCACATTTTGCAGTAGCGACGAACCGCGTGCGCACCTGTGTAACGCTTTGCTTCTATTTCCTAGTTGTGGCCTGCACCTGAAAACGTCCATCGCCTGGGCAAGCCCAGACGCCAGCCAATCAAGTTTGCCTCCGAACAGCGAAAGCGTCCACTGCGCCCGCGCTGTGATACGCCTGGAACGCCGCCGTCCCTGATGCTACAAAAGGAACTGCTTCATCGCCTCCTGCTACATTTGGCAGTAGCGACGAACCGTGTGCGCACCTGTGTAACGCTTTGCTTCTATTTCCTAATTGTGGCCTGCACCTGAAAACGTCGATCGCCTGGGCAAGCCCACACGCCAGCCGATCAAGTTTGCCTCCGAACAGCGAAAGCGTCCACTGCGCCTGCGCTGTGATACGCCTGGAACGCCGCCGTCCCTGATGCTACAAAAGGAACTGCTTCATCGCGTCCTGCCACATTTGGCAGTAGCGACGAACCGTGTGCGCATCAGTGTAACGCTTTGCTTCTATCTCCTAGTTGTGGCCTGCACCTGAAAACGTCCATCGCCTGGGCAAGCCCAGCCGCCAGCCGATCAAGTTTGCCTCCGAACAGCGAAAACGTGCACTGCGCCTGCGCTGTGATACGCCTCGAACGCCGCCGTCCCTGATGCTACAAAAGGAACGGCTTCATCGCCTCCTGCTACATTTGGCAGTAGCGACGAACGGTGTGCGCACCTGCGTAACGCTTTGCTTCTATTTCCTAATTTTGGCCTGCACCTGAAAACGTCCATCGCCTGGGCAAGCCCAGACGCCAGCCGATCAAGTTTGCCTCCGAACAGCGAAAGCGTCCATTGCACCTGCGCTGTGACACGCCTCGAACGCCGCCGTACCTGATGCTACAAATGGAACTGCTTTATCGCCTCCTGCTACATTTGGCAGTAGCGACGAACCGTGTGCGCACCTGCGTAACGCTTTGCTTCTATTTCCAAATTGTGGCCTGCACCTGAAAACGTCGATCGCCTGTGCAAGCCCAGACGCCAGCCGATCTAGTTTGCCTCCGAAAAGCGAAAGCGTTCATTGCACCTGCGCTGTGATACGCCTCGAACGCCGCCGTCCCTGATGCTACAAAAGGAACTGCTTCATCGCCTCCTGCTACATTTGGCAGTAGCGACGAACCTTGTGCGCACGTCTGTAACGCTTTGCTTCTATTTCCTAGTTGTGGCCTGCACCTGAAAACGTCCATCGAATGGGCAAGCCCAGACGCCAGCCGATCAAGTTTGCCTCCGAACAGCGAAAGCGTCCACTGCGCCTGCGGTGTGATACGCCTCGAACGCCGCCGTCCCTGACGCTACAAAAGGAACTCCTTCATCGCCTCCTGCTACATTTGGCAGTAGCGACGAACCGTTTGCGCACCTGTGTAACGGTTTGCTTCTATTTCCTAGTTGTGGCCTGCACCTGAAAACGTCCATCGCCTGGGCAAGCCCATACGCCAGACGATCAAGTTTGCCTCCGAACAGCGAAAACGTCCACTGCGCCTGCGCTGTGATACGCCTCAAAAGCCGTCGTACCTGATGCTACGAAAGGAACTGCTTCATCGCCTCCTGCTACATTTGGCAGTAGCGACGAACCATGTGCGCACCTGTGTAACGCTTTGCTTCTATTTCCTAATTGTGGCCTGCACCTGAAAACGTCGATCGCCTGGGCAAGCCCACACGCCAGCCGATCAAGTTTGCCTCCGAACAGCGAAAGCGTCCACTGCGCCTGCGCTGTGATACGCCTGGAACGCCGCCGTCCCTGATGCTACAAAAGGAACTGCTTCATCGCCTCCTGCCACATTTGGCAGTAGCGACGAACCGTGTGCGCATCAGTGTAACGCTTTGCTTCTATCTCCTAGTTGTGGCCTGCACCTGAAAACGTCCATCGCCTGGGCAAGCCCAGCCGCCAGCCGATCAAGTTTGCCTCCGAACAGCGAAAACGTCCACTGCGCCTGCGCTGTGATACGCCTCGAACGCCGCCGTCCCTGATGCTACAAAAGTAACGGCTTCATCGCCTCCTGCTACATTTGGCAGTAGCGACGAACGGTGTGCGCACCTGCGTAACGCTTTGCTTCTATTTCCTAATTTTGGCCTGCACCTGAAAACGTCCATCGCCTGGGCAAGCCCAGACGCCAGCCGATCAAGTTTGCCTCCGAACAGCGAAAGCGTCCATTGCACCTGCGCTGTGACACGCCTCGAACGCCGCCGTACCTGATGCTACAAATGGAACTGCTTTATCGCCTCCTGCTACATTTGGCAGTAGCGACGAACCGTGTGCGCACCTGTGTAACGCTTTGCATCTATTTCCTAATTGTGGCCTGCACCTGAAAACGTCGATCGCCTGTGCAAGCCCACACGCCAGCCGATCAAGTTTGCCTCCGAACAGCGAAAGCGTCCACTGCGCCTGCGCTCTGATACGCCTCGAACGCCGCCGTCCCTGATGCTACAAAAGGAACGGCTTCATCGCCTCCTGCTACATTTGGCAGTAGCGACGAACCGTGTGCGCACCTGCGTAACGCTTTGCTTCTATTTCCAAATTGTGGCCTGCACCTGAAAACGTCCATCGCCTGGGCAAGCCCAGACGCCAGCCGATCTAGTTTGCCTCCGAAAAGCGAAAGCGTCCATTGCACCTGCGCTGTGATACGCCTCGAACGCCGCCGTCCCTGATGCTACAAAAGGAACTGCTTCATCGCCTCCTGCTACATTTGGCAGTAGCGACGAACCTTGTGCGCACCTCTGTAACGCTTTGCTTCTATATCCTAGTTTTGGCCTGCACCTGAAAACGTCCATCGAATGGGCAAGCCCAGACGCCAGCCGATCAAGTTTGCCTCCGAACAGCGAAAGCGTCCACTGCGCCTGCGGTGTGATACGCCTCGAACGCCGCCGTCCCTGATGCTACAAAAGGAACTCCTTCATCGCCTCCTGCTACATTTGGCAGTAGCGACGAACCGTTTGCGCACCTGTGTAACGGTTTTCTTCTATTTCCTAGTTGTGGCCTGCACCTGAAAACGTCCATCGCCTGGGCAAGCCCATACGCCAGACGATCAAGTTTGCCTCCGAACAGCGAAAGCGTCCACTGCGCCTGCGCTGTGATACGCCTCGAACGCCGCCGTCCCTGATGCTACAAAAGGAACTGCTTCATCGCCTCCTGCTACATTTGGCAGTAGCGACGCACCGTGTGCGCACCTGTGTAATTTTTAATTTAATTGGTTTTTGGTGGAAATGAAATGGCGCAGTATCTGTCTCATATATCGTTGGACACCTGAACCGCGCCGTAAGGGAAGGGATAAAGGAGGGAGTGAAAGAAGAGAGGAACAAATAGGTCCGTAGTGGAGGGCTCCGGAATAATTTCGACCACCTGGGGATCTTTAACGTGTACTGACATCGCACAGCACACGGGCGCCTTAGCGTTTTTCCTCCATAAAAACGCAGCCGCCGCGGTCGCACCTGTGTAACGCTTTGCTTCTATTTCCCAATTGTGGCCTGCACCTGAAAACGTCCATCGCCTGGGCAAGCCCAGACGCCAGCCGATCAAGTTTGCCTCCGAACAGCGAAAGCGTCCATTGCACCTGCGCTGTGACACGCCTCGAACGCCGCCGTACCTGATGCTACAAATGGAACTGCTTCATCTCCTCCTGCTACATTTGGCAGTAGCGACGAACCGTGTGCGCACCTGTGTAACGCTTTGCATCTATTTCCTAATTGTGGCCTGCACCTGAAAACGTCGATCGCCTGTGCAAGCCCACACGCCAGCCGATCAAGTTTGCCTCCGAACAGCGAAAGCGTCCACTGCGCCTGCGCTCTGATACGCCTCGAACGCCGCCGTCCCTGATGCTACAAAAGGAACGGCTTCATCGCCTCCTGCTACATTTGGCAGTAGCGACGAACCGTGTGCGCACCTGCGTAACGCTTTGCTTCTATTTCCAAATTGTGGCCTGCACCTGAAAACGTCCATCGCCTGGGCAAGCCCAGACGCCAGCCGATCTAGTTTGCCTCCGAAAAGCGAAAGCGTCCATTGCACCTGCGCTGTGATACGCCTCGAACGCCGCCGTCCCTGATGCTACAAAAGGAACTGCTTCATCGCCTCCTGCTACATTTGGCAGTAGCGACGAACCTTGTGCGCACCTCTGTAACGCTTTGCTTCTATATCCTAGTTTTGGCCTGCACCTGAAAACGTCCATCGAATGGGCAAGCCCAGACGCCAGCCGATCAAGTTTGCCTCCGAACAGCGAAAGCGTCCACTGCGCCTGCGGTGTGATACGCCTCGAACGCCGCCGTCCCTGATGCTACAAAAGGAACTCCTTCATCGCCTCCTGCTACATTTGGCAGTAGCGACGAACCGTTTGCGCACCTGTGTAACGGTTTTCTTCTATTTCCTAGTTGTGGCCTGCACCTGAAAACGTCCATCGCCTGGGCAAGCCCATACGCCAGACGATCAAGTTTGCCTCCGAACAGCGAAAGCGTCCACTGCGCCTGCGCTGTGATACGCCTCGAACGCCGCCGTCCCTGATGCTACAAAAGGAACTGCTTCATCGCCTCCTGCTACATTTGGCAGTAGCGACGCACCGTGTGCGCACCTGTGTAATTTTTAATTTAATTGGTTTTTGGTGGAAAGGAAATGGCGCAGTATCTGTCTCATATATCGTTGGACACCTGAACCGCGCCGTAAGGGAAGGGATAAAGGAGGGAGTGAAAGAAGAGAGGAACAAATAGGTCCGTAGTGGAGGGCTCCGGAATAATTTCGACCACCTGGGGATCTTTAACGTGTACTGACATCGCACAGCACACGGGCGCCTTAGCGTTTTTCCTCCATAAAAACGCAGCCGCCGCGGTCGCACCTGTGTAACGCTTTGCTTCTATTTCCCAATTGTGGCCTGCACCTGAAAACGTCCATCGCCTGGGCAAGCCGAGACGCCAGCCGATCAAGTTTGCCTCCGAACAGCGAAAGCGTCCACTGCGCCTGCGCTGCGATACGCCTGGAACGCCGCCGTTCCTGATGCTACAAACCGAACTGCTTCATCTCCTCCTGCTACATTTGGCAGTAGCGACGAACCGTGTGCGCGCCTGTGTAACGCTTTGCTTCTATTTCCTAGTTGTGGTCTGCACCTGAAAACGTCCATCGCCTGGGCAAGCGCAGACGCCTGCCGATCAAGTTTGCCTCCGAACAGCGAAAGCGTCCACTACGCCTGCGCTGTGATACGCCTCGAACGCCGCCGTCCCTGATGCTACAAAAGGAACTGCTTCATCGCCTCCTGCTACATTTAGCAGTAGCGACGAACTGTGTGCGCACCTTTGTAACGCTTTGCTTCTATTTCCCAGGCTAGTTAAAGTAGAGTTTTTTCCCTTCCTGTTTCCTGTACTTCGTCGCTACGGCGGGGTGGATAACTTAGTGCTTTTGCCTCAGCCTTGTAGAGCTTGATTTTTTCACAGCTGTTTGTTCTTGTTCATTTGCATCGTTTTGACTGTACGTTAACACTTGTTGAGATGAAGGACGAGATGAAAGCTGAATTTGCCTAGATGAAAGGGTAAATAAAACAGGAGCTCAAGGTTTTTCGTGAGTCGATGGAAAGGTAACTGCGTAGTGAACTCCGGGACCTAAGGAATGAACAAAAGAATATAACCCAAAGCCTTGAGTTCGCGCATGCCACAACAGAAGAGCTAAAAAAGAAACTAGATGACGAGGTTGCTAAAAACCGTCAGATAGAAGCTCGAAACGAGGAACTTCAAACGAGGCTCATGTCGATGGTGACCAAATTGAAAGACCTAGAAAGCCGGCTAACCCGCTGCGTAAAATACTCAAGGAAGAACAACTTGAGATACAGGGTTTGGTTAAAACTGGACACGAATCAGTCCCTGATGTTCTGGCAAAGATCGTAGATGTTATAAAAGAGCCAATGACTGAGGCTGACATCGAAGTCTTCCATCGTGTGCCGACCCAAAATCCCGATAAAATTAACATCACCGTCCAGTTCCGGGCACGCACTAAGCGCAATAACGTCCTCGCGAAAGCCAAAAAGGCTCATTTCACGAACAGCAACATCGGTCTTAACACTTCAGAGCCCGTATACATAAACGAGCACCTATGTCCAGCAAATAAAAAATTTCTAGCCGTGACTGTTAATAAGTACGAAAACATTTGGAAGTCTGGACAAGCAATAGAAAGATCTACGCAAGGCAGGGCGATGGCATGCCGGCAGTACAAATCATCAGTGAAGCAGATATAGATAAAATTTTTTCAGTCCAGGCTAGGTTGTGTTTTCATCTTATAACAGTGACTGCAGAATGTACAGGCTTAGCTGCTTGCACAAAAGGTAACAAAGGATATACAGAAAATTTCAGTAAAGCTCAATTGGCTCAAAAGCCGAAAACCTGATGGCACATTATATTTCCTTCAACTAAATGCCCGTTCGCTGGAATATAAGCATGATGATTTCGAACTCCTGCTGAATTCCGTAGATATCAAGTTTGATGCTGTTACGGTATCCGAAGCCTGGTATACTGAAGCTTCCTGTTCGTTTAATCTTCCGGCTTATAATACTTTACACTTTGCCGTCCGCATAAAAGGGGCGTTGGTATGCTGCTCCTTTTGAAACATTGTTTTAACGTGCATATCGTCGAAGAATATTCTGAGTCAAACGAAAATTACGAGGTAATGACTGTTCGTGATGCTTGCAGATTTTTCACCGTGGTTTATCGTCCACCACTCGCAGACGTCGCAATTTTTTTGCGTTTTCTTGAACATCTTTTTGATTTCATATCTTTAAATAAGTACTCATTATATCATGGTGGCGATGTAAACATTGACATGCTTGTCAATTCAACCTGTCGAACTGGTCTGCTTTCTGTTTCTGATGCATATGGCTTTGTTAACCTCATGAATGAGCCCTTTACGTATAACATCATCCTCGCTAACTCTAATTGATGTATTTGTTTCAAATGCTCATAAACCTGCGTTCTCTGGAACTCTTGTATGTGATATTAGCGATCACTTTCCTATTTTCGTATTTCTTCAGGATAAATATGCCACCAGGACAGACAGCTCACCTCCCTTGCTTTTTCAAAGCACCGATACTTCTCTGAATAGTTTTCGCACTGATAATCAAGCCCACGACTGGACTCATTTCTTAAAAAAAACTGATGTTGATGCCATGTATGACGCTGTCATGTCAGATATTACCATCCTGTACAAAAAGCAGTTCCTGTACATGTTATGCGTAAATAACGAACTCACGGAAGCCATGGATTACAAGCTATCTTCTAGCTCAAATTAAAATAAAAAATAAGCTATACTTGAACATCGTAAAATCAAAGAATGTGTACAAGTTTGAACCGTTTAAATCATTCAGGAATCGTTTAAATGCCAAACGTAAGCATGCCAAGCAGCAGTATTTGATGGCGCATTTCATTGATGCAATTAAAAATACTGATTTGCTAAGGAAGCGTTTAAACAGTCTTCTACAATGCAATAGACAAACTGTACTTACAAGCATGAGGGTGGGTAGTACAGATGTGACTGGCAAGGCGGTCTCTGATATGCTGAATGACCACTTTATTAGTGTGAGTGCCTCAAGCAGACTGCCGGCCATAAGTTCGGTCCCACTTGCCGGACGAATTTCAGTCAGTGATAGCATGGTATTTTTCCCCAACTGCGACAGAAATTACATCTGCATTTCAGGCAATAAAAAATTCTAAATCAGTGGATGTCAATGACATGCAGATTTCTTCAGTTAAGTATGCCCTTGATCTGATTGCACCTATATTATGCCAACTATAAAACCTGGTTCTAGAATGCAGCTGTTTTCACATGATCATGCAGATTGCAAAATTGGTGGCCCTTTACAAAGGAGGTGATAAAAATAACATAACTTTCGTGCCATCTCCGTACTACCTATATTTTTAAAAGGTTTTTAAAAGATAATGCACACGCGTCTTTACAGTTTCTTAAACAAATTCTCTCTGATCTCGCCGTATCAGTATGGCTTCGTGAAATGAAAATCCACGGAATCAGCACTATTAGCTGAAAAGGAACTCATCATTGACGCCTTTGAACGTAAAGAACTTGTGCTAGGTCTGTACATTTATTTTCAAAAGCGTTTGACTGTGTCCATCATGAAACCTTATTGTCAGCTGGAGGACTACTTAGTGCGCGGCAGTGCAAATCTTCTTTCTTCATACCTTCATAACAGGTGCCCAGTATGTAAATCACAATAACTATAATTCTAACATAAAAAGCGCCCCTTCCGGCATACCGCAAGGAAGCATTCTTGGGCCTTTGTTATTTCTTGTTTATATTAATGATATTTTCCCTGCATGACGCCATATCATGGGTTGGTTACACGGATGGTACTGCTATGCTTTTCAGAGGGGCAAATAATGACGATTTAATTTCCTCTGCAAATCATGCACTGTCATTTGTTAGCGACTGGTCGCAATGAAATCATTTACGGTTGAAAGCTAAAAGGACAAAGGCATTCTTTTTTCGCACTAAGAACACAAGATAAGATACTTTTAGACGGTGTGGAATTAAGTATTGTTAACGAAAGTAAGACCTTTGGCGTAACATTTTCTGAGACCCTTACGTGGAATAAGCGCGTTGAAGTACTCTGCAATAAACTTAACAAGGTTTGCGGGATGCTGAGCAGACACCGCCACTTCCTACCAACCGCAGTTAAACGCGTAATTTTTAACGCACTATTTCTGTCTACACTAAACTACTGCCATCTAATCTGGTAAACTACATCTAATTAAAACATAGGGAAACTTAAAATCCGTCAGAAACGTGCCTTGAGTGCAATTGCTAATATTCCATGTCATGCGCATACTTCTGATTACTTTCATCGCTTTAAACTTCTTCCCATCGAATTCATTATCTTTCTCGTCTCACGTCTACTTATGGCTCGTCCGTTTTGGCGTGTACTCGCAGCTTCCTGGACTTAATAAATCTTCGACCCCTCATTTCCTTCTTCAATACTCGTCGAATTGACTCTTGGTTTGTGCCTTTCTGTCGTACACATTATGGTCGCCAGTCCGTTTCTCATCACGCAGCTGTTCTTTTAAATAACCTTGCGGCCATCGATGTCAGTCTGCAAAAGGTGTGCAAAGGAGCAGTTTATGCACATTTTCTTGCAGCTAACGCCTGATAAAATTTGTATGCTTGTGTTTGTACTTTTTGGTGTTCTTGATGTTTGTTACTTTGTGCTTAATTATTGTATCCAGTGATTTTGACTGCCATAAAGTGTTCTGAACTGCTGCAGATTCTTTTTCTGAACGGTGTTGAAAGGTTCTTTTATGGGAATTTTGTTTAAGCAGAAGTGTATTTAACGAAATCAGTTTTTAACTAACTTTCTGAAGCTAAATGCATTTTTTTTCAAACTTCTGCCGAATTGTACATGAGGGGGCCGGGCTTCGTCAAGCCGCATTCATGCGGCTTTTACCCGCAACCCCTTCTTTCTCCTTGAGAGAGAAAATAAAGATTTGATTTGATTTGAATTTTGGTTTGAAAGTCCGGATGCAGCTCAAGCCTCCTGCATTGCCCATTATACATTCTGCAGAGCGTGTCGGCGCTCCGGATGAAAGCTGTGGTGTAGTGGCCAAATATCTGAGGCATGAGGTTTTTACACCTCTGTTTTAAGTGCGCATGTGGCTGTACTGCGACGGGGCATCGTGCTTCGAACGTTTGTTTTAAATTACATGTCACAGGTGTGCGCCGACGCAATTGCAGCTGATACGTCGGACATCCTTAGCGTCGAGCCGGAGTTGGTCGAGCCGGGGGCTACGAAGCCTGGTTTGTATGCTTCCCTCTCCAGTGGTTAAAGTTCACGGGGGACGCTTACAGTCGGCTAAAGAGTAACGGCTTCGAGTTCTGTTAGCCTCGCTAACTGTCCTGCGTTGCACTTTACTCTGCGAGCGCTGCGCGTTTGCGGCGCTACTCACACCGGGTGAACGACGCAGCCAGCAGCGCACGCTTCTGCCATTCGGCCAGCTTCATTCGTGCCATATGCCAAAAACATAATGTTCTGGTTGAACGTTACTAAAGGACGCGTTGTGCAATTTTTGGTACACCGCTGCGCTCTGACGTTGCTGCAGCGGGTGGGCCCGGGCGGCGTCACAGTTGTCTGCGGTAATGAAGACCAACCAGATTATTCCGGAAAGGTCAAGTCTAGGGCTGCATGCAAAAGAAAAAAAAGCGATGCCGCAAAAAGTAGTAATGTTTGTAGCTGGAGTATCCTCCCGCTTACATATAAAAAAATCGTGTCATGCCACAGAAAATCTGCACATTTTTTTATACATGAATGCCTTAGCTTCATCCTTTTTCCTAAATATGAATTTTTAGGGTTGATTTTCTTTTTTTATGGTGTATTTCTGTCTAGGCTGATCTCCAGCTCTAGCCGCCGCGGTGGCTGAGTGGTTATGACGCTCGGCTGCTGGACTTGCGGACGTGGATTCGATCCCGGTCGTGGCGGTCGAATTTCGATGGAGGCGAAATTCTAGAGGCCCGTGTACTGTGCGATGTCAGAGCAAGTTAAAGAACCCCGGGCGGTCGAAATTTCCGGAGCCCTTCACTACGGCGTCTCTAATAGCCTGAGTCGCTTTGGGACGTTAAGCCCCCATAAACTGCACTGGCAGGCGGACCCGGTGCATGTCATACACAAGTGAGAGCTACTAAGTCAGACGCAGCGACACAGTGCTCAGTGCATATTTTGGTGAAGTCCACACAAGCTTTTCGTAAGCCAAAGATTAGGACAGTGGGAGTGCAGAGTACATGGGAAAAGTTGTCGGAGTACGTAATAGTGCATTTCACTTTGAGAAGGGGCAATTTTGAAAGCAGTGTTAAAACTTGAATGCTTAGTTGCACACATTGATTCCCGCTGTTTCTCAACCAGTAGGCAGCTTTATTTTCTGTGACATTGCATGTGCACAAAGTCTGGTCCTAGCACTCTGTCAGGATTGTTGGATTTAAAGGTTTTCAAAATATTTCAGTCGCACAGAGAAACAAACCACTCACCGAGCAAGACACCTTGCTCAAGTGTGCAATATGTCACAGGTGTGCGTCTCTCTTGAGTAGTTGTAATGGATCTTATTTAGAGAGATTTACATATTATGATAGAATATTTAGGATGCCAAGTTGATGAGGTGTCCACCGCCATGCTGCTGCAAGAAATTCCTCAGGTCCAATCCACAGCCCACGGAGTCATCTTTTACGTATCAAAACGACCCTCATGACATCTCGTTCCAACCTTCTCTGGACAGTTCTGAATTGTAAGGAGCTTTGAAATAGTATTTCAGCTACGTCTGCTATGCTGCATGCAGCATGTAATTAAATTGAATTATGCTCCTGCTTGAAGCAGGCAGCACTCTTCTTCGCAGTAGCATACATGCACTCAGGGCGTGCTTGCAGGTGACCATACAGCAGCTTTTGGAACATAAGATGTATTTCTAGGACAAGAATAAATTTTGGATGATTTTGGATAAATTTTGGAGCAAAACGCTTGCGGCAATAAGAGCTACTTAGAACAGAGCACAGTTTCGCCTGGTTGGCTCACTCACAGCTGCTTTTTTTAAAGCCACAAAGGATATTTTAAAGAGAACATAATGTGTACTTGGATCCATGTTTTGAGTGATTTGTATGCTAATTATTGTAGTACATGGTGAAAAGATTTAGATTGTTTGTAGACAATTTCTTGCTCTCTAAAGAATATGCGAAGGAAGTTGCGAACAAATATGCTATGTAAAAGTGAAGACAAATGGGAGAGAAGTATACTGTTTGAAGACGTCCGAAACCTTTAAGTTTCGGTCAGGGCAATCCGCCTTTCTCATGCGGCCGATCTGCGCATGCGCTTCTCTTCTCCAGCTGCACTGGTTGAAAACCACAACCACCAGCTCCTACAACGCATGCGCAGTTCATGTTAGCGACGGGCCCATGCAACAGGCGGTTGCCACTGTCAAACACACACTTGCAGCTCCGCAGGCACATCTGGCTGCTCGTGGAACCAGATCACGTCTGCGTCTCCCACCTGCATTTGCTTTCAGCTAGTAGCAGATGATTTTTCTCCACTCCCCAGAGGGCGCCACATCTTGCGAAAAAGGCAGATTAGGCTTGGGTTTCCTTACACGATACAACAGTTTTTTTTCACAGATCGTGAGTTGAGCCCTCGTCCACAAGGAAGTTCATATTGTATGAGCAGTGCTTGCTTAACCTGACGAAATTTTGCTGGATCTGTCTCATTCCTGCAGAATCGTTAGTGGAGGTATGCAAGGGATGGTTGTTTCCATGCCAGTGGTTGCATTTTTTTCATGTCCTAGCTTGCCACATCAACTGTTTCACAATTGTAATTTATTTTTGCATGCAAAGATTGGAAACGTGGGTAGTAAGAAGAATGTAGACCTGAAAAATACCTCAAGCTTATCAATGGCTGCTCCACAGAGAGTTGGCTGCTGGCCGGCTCCTGATATGCTTCAGTGACATTACCTTCTTTTAACATGCAGCCTCATATCTTTCAATCCCCTTCAAAGCAGAAATATTATCCCGATGTCGAGAAAGTTAAAAGCTCCAGGTTTTATCAAGAGACCATGCCAGGATTGCACAGCAAAAATTTCCATCCACATAGATGCTTAATTAAGGCGTTTCCTTTTGATTCCTCATATCCCCACAGCGTGTCTCAACATGAGTTAGAAAATATTTCTTTCTTGTAATCTTCTCAGTAAAACGTGTTATATATGCAAATGAACTGATCTTGAGAAATTTAAAGTACTAATCATAGAAAAACAAGCAAAAGAAAATGTGCAGTGGCCATAGCCATATCATAACTGCCATAAAACGCACAAGCATTCATCATGAAAACAATCTTGTGTTATTCTCACACGCCTAACTTGGTGCAGCCCTGTGGATGATTGTGCACAGTTTAGGCCTTCTTGCGTATTCTAATTGGTTCTAATTGCGTCTTCTGCACGATAATTTGACAGCATTTGCGTCACATGCGCAATGTGGCCGCTGTGCCTCAAGGTGATATAGAGGCCACCTGTGATGCGCCATGTTAAGTGGTGTGGCAGAAGGTGGTATAGCTGCATAGCCGGCAGTGTATATAATTAATGACTTCTTCTTTTCCAAGTGTGTGGCTGCTTGGCTATGGTGACAACCACATGCCAGGACGGGTATATACACAAGCTCCAGAGCCAGCCGAAGAAAAGTAAGTTTCCTCTCGGTAACATTGAGATTGCTGCTGCCGTCTTGTTTAATAACTGCAGCCCCACACTGTCTTTCTGGTTCCTGCAAAACGCTGGCATCAGCTGCTTCTCTAGTGCACATGCGACCGCATCCAGAAATTTGTGCTGATTCCTCTAGAGAAGCAGCTATTTATATTTATTATTATCTAGTAAAACACTGTAGCTAAAAAAAAAAAATTTATTGGTACGGGGAGGTCTCCACAAAGAAGTGTGTTGTGCTGAGTGGCACTCAACTTCCAGAAACATCAAGACCGCTCATGCACATGCACTCTCAACGTTGTCTTCAAGACCACAGACAGAGACTTCATCTTGGACTGGCAATATTATCCCTCTCTGCAAAGTCCCCATCCCGGTGTGCGCTGGGCGGGCAAAGGGGAATGGAAACGATAAGGCTTCAGACGTGTCACATTCCCTATTTTGGAAGGCAGTGTAGCGAATAGACACTTGGAATGTGGTGGTGCAGACTTCTGCATGACATTAGTCATAGGGCATGTAACGCGGTGAAGTCTGCGTGACATGGCGGATTTTCTCGTGGGTTTTACTATGGGAAGGGAGCCAGTGCAATAAAAGGGAACCCGGAGAATGGTGAACACCATGTTGGTAACTGTTCTGGCGGCATGTTTTATAATCTTCAGGTAGACAGCCTGTTACGAGGAATCTTGCAGCGGCGTTGGCTCGAGCTATGGCATCACATGTACAAGTATTGATGGAGTCGGCTGTAGGCAGCAAGGTGTCAAAGGACAGTAATTAGTCTCATCGAAAGAGATTATCGAAAACAGAGTATCCTGAGGTATCCTATCGAGAAGAATCATGTGGTAAGGTCACAAATAGTAGGCAAAAATTCTAATTCCCATTTACAAAATTCTAAATCCAATCCCAATTACATACATGGAAATTATGTCTATAAGCATGCATTTGAGATGTACTTCTATACGGCTGTTCGTGTGGGGCTGATAGACCTGGAGGGACTGCAGAGGGGTATGAAACACATTGATGAGAAATGAGTGAAGGTTCGTTAGGTAGTCACTGATTGTCACCCCCAGGTATGCAGCTACTTCAAGGAACAAAAAGACATCAAACACTATATTGACATACGGCATGTCGCTATTGCGCTTATTTATTGCAAGAAGTAGCTGATCTCTGTACCTCCTACAGCATTTGTTATTATTATTTTCCTTTACAGGAGTGAACAAGAAGCTCATGGCAGCCGCCAAATGTACCGGCTGTTAACTGCTCGGCGAATGGCGGAACTCCATTGAGCGCTATGTCTACTATGCCGCCCATACTGGAGCAGAGGAAGAAGACACTGCAGTGGCCGTTTGGCTGTCTCCTCTGAATCATATTCAGGATATACTTGACAAACACGACAAACACTATAAGCGATGTGATCATGGCAAGCTGCAGCCACGCAAGTGGATTTATGATGGTAATATTTCTATAATTGTTGGTCTCTTTTTAAATTCAGCTAGTTGAAATCGTTATGTGTTCTTCACTCTGCTGCCATAAATAAGGATAAGTCACTGCATGATGGATGAAATTTCAAACACCCACTAATCTGTGCATTCGAAAAAACAGTATTTAGTGGGCTTTGATGGAAAAACAACACTTCTGCACTGTAATATTTAAAGCATTATTTAGTTCACGTTTCAGGCAAAGATGGCTTTAAAAAGATACGTGCCATCGCAGAAAACAAACAACTGCTCAAGAATATACATCAGATGTTGTTAACCTACCAGACATCTTGTGTAGAATCCTTTCATGCAGTCATTAACAGGTTTGCACCGAATGCTTATGCCTTTTCACGGTGTGGAATGTTTGCAACGTATATTTACAAGACCCTGTTTAGTTGCCAATGCTGTCTTATGTTGTCTGCTGCCTCCGTTCTTTGTCTTTTGCGATTTTCATCAGCATTACCGAAGCTATTGTCAGCTGATAGAGTTGATGTACTGTCTCTAAAAAGGTTACTTCGACCATCAATAGACTTGCAGGGCAGGCCAGAATTACGTCAACGTGCACCTAATAATAAAGACTTGTGCACAGTCGGGACTAAAAGCAGGATTTCACATTTTGTACTGACCGCTAGTATGAAAGCAAAGCTGTCCTCGGCATGCCTCTTGAACAAGCGTAAAGTCTGTTCTGGTTCAAGAAACATCGCTGAATTGAATTTTTATCATCTCTCCAAATTCTCTCAAGCAGTGCTCCTGCACTACTGATCATACTGGATATTGCATTTAGAAAACGTTTTTTGTGGGTCATTGAAGTTGCTGAAATGCTCTGATGTGCCACCTTTATAATTTGGTTGCGGTACTTATATCGCAATGCTCGTATGTTGTATATGCCTCTAGAAATTCCGTGACTGGGGTGGGGTTCATTTTGAAGCAGGAACAATATATTGTCGCCGACAAACGTAGGGCGGCACGAAAAAAAGGGCTTTTGTTAATCCGAAGGCCAGAAAACCCAGCAGCGCGCGTTCGAACGGGAACGTCCTCTTCTTCGCTCCCACACGAGCCCAGTCATGCCGCTCGGCCGCATGGCGGCGCTCGCAGTGTGGCATTGCCCCCCTCCTGTCAAGAGGCATCGCCTCGATGCCTCCGGCAAGGGGGATAAAGAGTGTGGAGACACCGAAAGTGCGATGGCGTGTGGCGGCAGCACTGAATGTGAAATCCGGGAGGGGCTAACGGGCGTAATACGGTTTCATGCGGGACACGTGGACGACTTCAGACTTGGGCGGGCGAGAAGACCGGAAAACTCCTTGCGGGTACACTTCATAGTTCACATCGCTGAGTTGACGTAGCACCTCGTAGCGACCGAAGTAGCGCCGCAGAAGCTTTTCAGAGCGACCGCGCACACGTATAGGGCTCCATACCCAGACGTGCTCGCCGGGTTGGTAAATCACCTCCCTGTGGCGGAGGTTGTAACGCCGGGCGTCAGTTGTCTGCTGGTGGCGAATGCGTTGTCGAGCAAGGTGGCGAGCGGCTTCTGCACCGCGAACGAATTGGTCAGCGCCTGGGGCAGACGAGGGGGTACAATCCGGGAGCAGCATGGCGTCAAGCATGGTCAGGGCATCTCGGCCATACACCAAACGGAAGGGGGTGAAGCGCGTCGTTTCTTGGAGGGCGGTGTTGTACGCAAACGTGATGTAGGGAAGTGTTTCGTCCCAGTTGCGATGGTCAGCGTCGACATACATAGACATCATATCTGTGATGGTCTTGTTCAGCCTCTCAGTAAGTCCATTCGTTTGAGGATGGTAAGCAGTGGTTTTTCTATGACTGGTGCCACTAAGACGGAGAACCTCGTGTGTAAGAGCCGACGTAAACGCGGTTCCCCGGTCAGTTAATACAACCACGGGGGCGCCGTGGCGAAGCACGATGTGGTGAACAAAGAACTGTGCAATTTCAGCCGCGGTGCCACGGGGAAGAGCCTTGGTTTCACAATAGCGGCTTAGGTAGTCCGTGGCAACAACAATATACCGGTTTCCCATGGAGGACACCGGGAATGGGCCCAGTAAGTCCATGCCGACTTGTTGGAATGGGATTTGCGGTGGATCAATTGGCTTCAGAAGGCCGGCCGGTTTTGTCGGTGGTACCTTCCGTCGTTAACACTCACGGCAGGTTCGAACGTAACGTTGGACGACCGCAGCAAGCCGTGGCCAGTAGTACTTGTGGCGGAGGCGTCCCAATGTTCTGGAAAAACCGAGGTGGCCAGAAGAAATGTCGTCGTGGCATGCAGCGAGAACTTCCTGACGAAGTGCGGTTGGGACAACGAGGAGATACGCAGTTTCGGTCGGGCCGTAGTTTTTCTTGTAGAGGACTCCATCGATTAAGCAATACGACGAAAGTCCGCGAGAGAAGAGTCTGGGCGGAGACGGAGCGGTTCCTTCGAGGTACTCGATTAGAGGCAGCAGTTCGCAGTCGGCCCTCTGGTGGTGGGCAAGGTCAAATGTGGTGACAGCGCCGAGGAAAGCAGAATCGTCGTCGGACTCATCTGGTGGGCACGGAAGAGGAGCTCGGGAGAGACAGTCTGCATCGCTATGTTGCCGACCCGACTTATACACGATGGTGACGTCGAACTCTTGCAACCGAAGGCTCCACCGTGCATGTCGCCCCGATGGATCTTTGAGGTTCGCAAGCCAGCACAAGGAGTGATGATCGCTGACGACTCGAAACGGGCGGCCGTACAGGTATGGGCGAAATTTTGTGATTGTCCACACAACAGCGAGACACTCCTTTTCCGTTGTGGAGTAATTCACTTCGGAACGGGACAAAGTGCGACTTGCGTATGCGATCACGCGTTCCACACCGTCTTGCCACTGCACAATCACCGCACCGAGGCCCACATTGCTGGCATCTGTGTGCAGTTCCGTGTCGGCCTGCTCGTCGAAGTGGGCAAGGATAGGCGTAGATTGGAGGCGGGCCTTAAGCTCTATGAAAGCTTTTTCCTGATCTTGGCCCCAGAAAAAGGGTTCAGAGTCTTTTGTCAGGTGAGTCAGCGGCTCTGCGAGCTTGGAGAAGTTTTGAACGAACCTCGGATAATAGGCGCAAAGCCCCAGGAAACGCCGCAAGCTTCGTTTATCTGTTGGCTGGGGAAATGCAGCAACGGCGGCGGTCTTTTCTGGGTCGGGGCTAACGCCCTGAGCGCTCGCAATGTGGCCAAGAAACTTGAGCTCCCGAAATGCGAAGTGGCACTTTTCAGGCTTGAGAGACAGACCCGCAGAACGAATTGCTTCGAAGACGGCACGCAAACGTTTCAGGTGCTCCTGGAACGTGGCGGAGAAAATCACGACGTCGTCGAGATAGACAAGGCAGGACTGCCACTTCAGGTCAGTTAATACGGTGTCCATCATACGTTGGAACGTCGCAGGGGCTGAACACAAGCCGAAAGGAAGCACCTTAAATTCGTACAGTCCGTCAGGAGTAACGAAGGCGGTCTTTTCTCGGTCACGTTCGTCGACCTCGATTTGCCAATAACCGCTACGAAGGTCGAGTGACGAAAAGTAGGTAGCATGGCGGAGGCGGTCTAATGAGTCATCAATGCGCGGCAGTGGATAGACATCTTTTTTGGTAACGTTATTGAGGCGTCTATAATCTACACAGAACCGTAGGCTACCGTCCTTCTTTGCGACTAGGACAACAGGTGACGCCCAGGGGCTCGTCGATGGTTGTATGACGTCGTCGTGGAGCAATTCGGCAACTTGGCGGCGGATAGCATCGCGCTCCTTCGACGAAGCACGATAAGGACGCTGACATAGCGGTCTCTGGTCACTGTCGACGATAATACGGTGCTTAATTATTGGCGTCTGGCGAACCTTGGATGTTGATGCAAAACAGTCGCGGAAAGAGTCAATAAGGCTTTCCACGCGGCGTTTCTGATTGGTCAGAAGGTCAGGGTTCACGTCGGTCCTAATGGCTGTTGCAGTGTCCTGTTCGGGTATTTCGGGAGCCGTTGTTGATAAGGCACATTGGCCGGCATGTTCGCCAAGTTCTTCAAAATGGGCAATCACCATGTTTTTCGTCAAATGTTGGGGTTCACAACTAAAGTTTGTCACTAAGAGCGTGGTACGCGCGTGAACAAGGTCGACAAGGGCGCGAGCAACGCAAACTTGCCGAGACAGTAGCAGCGACATATTCGCTTCGGCAATGCCCCGAGTACCGGAGCTGGTATCACACTGGACTGTGACAAACTTGCTTGCTCTCGGCGGTATCGTTGTGTGGTCATCAGAGATGCGTAATGGTGCTCTGTGCGGCTCGGGGTCGGTATCAACGGCTCGCTGTGTCGAAAACGATACCAATTGCTCATGCAGGTTGATGACCGCCCCATACTCTTTAAGGAAGTCCATGCCGAGAATCAGTTCTTTAGAGCACTCTCGTAGCACGGCGAAGGAGCCAGTGAAAGTTGCACCGCGGATCTTTATACGGCTGGTGCAGACGCCAACCGGCGTTACCACATGGCAACCAGCTGTGCGTATCTGCGGCCCATGCCAAGGTGTTAGAACCTTTCTGAGGGTTGCGGCTAGGTTACTACTCATGACAGAAAAGTCGGCTCCGGTATCGACGAGTGCAGATACGTCATATCCACCGGCGGCAACAAGAATTTCGGCGGCGGAAACAATTGTTTGACAATTTGTCGGCGAGGTTTTTGGTGCCGTCGTCGATGGGGTCGTCGCTGAGGTTGTCGGTGAGGTCGGCGGTGGGATCGTCTTTAAGGTCGGCGGGTGGGGTCGTCGCATAAAATCGTCGGATGGAGGCTGTTCACTGTCTGCGGCAGCGGCGGTCCTACTCCCAGAGGACGCCGTCTTCAGTTTTCCTAGCGTGGGGACGTACCTCTGAACTGGCCAGAGGATGACGGGCGGCCGGGCGAAGAGAACCGCCTTGGGGATGGCGATCGGGACTGGCGTCGCTGCGAGGTCGAAGATTGCACGTTTTCAGCCAAGTACTGTTCGATATCCCGTGGTCTTTCACCGTAGCGTGGTCGAGGTGAGTCAGGTGAAAACCCCCTTAAGCCCATCCTGCGGTAGGGGCAGTGGGGGAGGATATGGCCAGGCTCTCCGCAGTGGTAACAGAGCGGCCGATTGTTTGGCGTACGCCAAACGTGCGCTTTGCTCACGGGGGGCCTGAACTCCTGCCGCACGGAGGGTGCTGTTGCGATTGGCTCCTCCAGGTATTGCACAGGAGCGATGGGGGAAAAGGCTCGCATCGCTGGCCCGGGACTTCGTAGCGCCTCGCTGTACGTCATAACGGAGGGCGCCGGGTGTGGAGCTGGGGGTGGCTGCACAACTCGTCGGATTTCTTCGCGGACCACGTCCGTAATGGCAGCGACGCTGACCTGTGGAGCTTCAAAGCGAAGTTTCGCCAGTTCCTCGCGCACCAGGCTTCTTACAAGTTCCCGAAGGTCCTCGGCGGGCAGCGACGTAGGCGTGTACTGGGACTGGGAAGAGGCTGCTACAGTAGCCTGACGTCCGAAGTGGGCGCCCCGTTCCTGTAAAGAGCGCTCGATACCCATTGCCTCCTTGGTGAAGTCGGACACTGTTCGTGGCGGGTCACGAACAGCGCCCGTGCTCGTCTTGTCTGTATCTCGTCCCGTCCTTTGCGCTAAAAATATGCCTGTAAAAGTCACGGACCAGTCCGGCAAACAGCTGCTCTTTTACGCCACGCATTAAGTGTCGTACCTTCTGGGCTTCGGGCATAGCAGGGTCGGCCCGGTTGAACAGTTGCGTCATGTCCTCGATGAACATCGCGACGCCCTCGTTCGGCTGCTGTGATCTCGAGCGCAGGGCGATTTCCGCTTTCTCTTTTCTTTCGCTGCTGGTAAATGTCGCTAGCAGCTCTCGACGAAAAGCCTCCCAGGTGGTAAAGGAAGCTTCGTGGTTCTCAAACCACGTTTTGGCCGAGTCCTGCAGCGCGAAGTAGACGTTGCACAGCTTGCGCTCGCCGTCCCACTCATTGAAACTCGCCACTCGGTCAAAGCTGGCCAACCAGTCTTCGACGTCCTCGAACCTGTCCCCGTGGAACGGTGGCGGCGATCGAGGTGCGTGAAGGACAAATGGCGGGGCACTCCCGGAGTGCTGACTTGTCTGGCTAGCCGCGGTGGATGTCATGGTCCTTACCGGCGCTGTCAGTTGGCCGAACTCGGGTTGTAGGCCTCGCAGGCGGCGGCTCGCTTTGTGGATGGGTGTTGTGTCCAAGCGTCGCTGATCAGCGTCAGAGTTGCCCTCAGGGTGAGCGTTCATGGAACGATACCCAGCACCTCCACCAAAATGTCGCCAACAAACGTAGGGCGGCACGAAAAAAAGGGCTTTCGTTATTCCGAAGGCCAGAAAACCCAGCAGTGCGCGTTCGAACGGGAACGTCCTCTTCTTCGCTCCCACACGAGCCCAGTCATGCCGCTCGGCCGCATGGCGGCGCTCGCAGTGTGGCAATATGCATAGTGGTTATAATTACTTGCCAATTTACTGCAGGAATGCAATCTCTGCACTTCACTACAATGAGAATGCGGTAGAGGTGAGTCACTGACCAGGAGTAGCGACTTGCCCTGGCAGGTCAAGCACCCCGGGTCTTGAAGGGTGAAGCCACTATTTGCCCCATCAAGGAGCAGCATACGTTTGGTGCGCTAAATGTTGTTATGCCCTCCATCATGAATTTCACGAAATAAAAGTGTTTGTACTTCCTGTGGTATCTAATAGGGTGTTGTCATAGACCGCACAGCGGTACTCAAGTAGTCCTATGGTTGTTCAGCCATGTTCAGGGCAGCAAGAATAACAAATACTGTTCATGTATGGCCTGTCCTAAGTGCACTCATCACTGGCTATTTTATGCTTGAAGAAATCATTCGCTTTCAGTATAATCTTCAGCTTGAAATATTCCCGTATGGGAAACAATGAAATTCCTCATATAAATCAGAAGCATCAATTTTAAAGGCTGGGTGTGCACAAATACTTCGCATAAACCCCGCCTACCAGGTTGGCATTTTTGCTGTTCCAAGCTCAAGATTCGGCAAATGAGCAGTGAATGCCTTCAGCTGCCACACCCGTGAACAGTCAGTGCAGGGCAAATCGGAAATAAATGCATGGCAGGAATGCGTTGTTCCGCAAAAAAACCCCTATGCCATGTGTATTCTGCAACCTTTACCTTTCTTTTGTTAATCTATTGCAATACTCAGTGGCTGAACGCTCGAAACTGGGCCTGTCACCTCAGCCACCAACCCTCTCAAGTGCATTTCAGCCGATCAACAAGAGATAACACGTGTAAGCCCACCTATCGAGATTTCATGCGTAGGTACATTGCTCAATTGACTCGCTGGTCACTGCATGCTTGATGCTGAATTGGCAACATCACAGGGGGCATCGAGTAACACTGATTGACGGTTGAAGTGTTCAGTGCCAAGCTGGAGGATTTGTGTTTGCATGTGAGGTGGTACAGTGACGCACCAGCATTATCAACGTGCTTGCCAACTTCTTCGTGAGCTCTTTAGGCACAAATATTACACCTGTAGTGTATCAACTGTCATCGGTTCCGCTACCAGCACGCGCCAAGATTACGCTGCGCCTGAAGACGAAGATACCCCGCTCTCTTGCTGCTGGCTACGTCTGAATACGATGAAAGATCCGACACAGCATCGTCGAGGACGCATCATAAACGCACCCCTGCAATTGATGTGGGTGCGGGTGCATCCCCTACCAACATAGATCTCCGGAGCCGTTCGCTGCCTCCTGCGTCAACCATGCCAAACGACAGTGCCTAATCATCGGCTGCCATTTTCACCATGGTGCTTTGTTCTGACGTTATCCGGCAGCGTGACCCTTCCCTCTTCAATGGCACTGCTGACCAAGACGCTGACGACTAGCTGCATTCGTACGAACTAGCCAACTGCTACAACAAATGGGGGGACTCTATCAAGCTGAGTAACGTCATCTTTTAACTTACGGACGTCGCGAGTCCCTGATTTCGCAACCATGAGACAGATCTACCAACTTGGCCCGTATTTAAGAAGAGTTTTGCAGACGTGTTCGGCCGCCGTGGAGAGCGCACGCTCCGTGGCGAACAATGTTTACGTGATCGTGCTCAACACGCTGAAGAAACCTCACTAGTTACACTGATACATCGTTGGCCGTTGTAAACGTGTGAACCCCGCCATGACCGAAGCTGACAAGATTCATCATATCATCAATAGCATTCCTTACGACGCATTTCAGATACTCCTCGCGAAGAATCCTACCCCCATCATTCCGGTTATTAAGCTTTGCTGAGCTAAGACGAGCTCCGCAAGCAGCACGCTTCTACGTTGCGTTCCGGTGTCCGCGACAAGGCCCTCTCTACACTGGCTCCGGGCGGTCCTACTCCCGAGGACTCCCTTCTGTTCCACCAAATCAAACCCTTGGTTCGCAAAGAGGTCGCCTGCCAGCTGTACCTCATTTCTCATTTTCATGACCCCGCCCGCCATGTTAATTATTCCGCTCCGTCTTTGGCCGCTACCACACCAAGTGTCGTCCAGAACCACGTCACTGATGTGCTGCCGCCTAGCCATTTGATGCCATCTAGCCCAGTGCTCCCGCCTGTGGACAGCACCCCTGACGTATGCCCAAGTGGCGGCCGGGCCTCGACTTCAGCCACCACCCGCTTCCACCAGGCTGCTTCTTCTTTCCTTCCTCCGCCGCCATCTGTGTTCCCGTTTTATGCTCCATTCTCAAGAGCCCGCCCACATCCTACGACCCGTTGGTGTACTGCGAACAACCGACCGATCTGCTACACCTGTGGTCTGGCCGGTCAAATCACGCAGCTTTGCCGCCAGCACCTTCCACCCTCTCGACCTGATCTAAGCTCCAATCCGTACGATTCCGAACCATCCTCACCGAGAAGGCCACCCTGTGCCCTCTTTCTGTCCCCAGTTTGCCAAATTTACGCCGCTCACCGATCACCTTCCCCTCGTTGCCGTTCCCCTTCTCCGATGCTGCGACGCTCTTACTCCACCCATTGAGGGAAACTTGCAATCGTAGTTCCGGGGCCCAGGACTGCGCTTCTTTTGAACTGATCAATCCCGCATCGTCCCGCTAATGTAATCGCAGTGTTCGTGGAAGGCGCCGCACTTCTCCCTCTCGTGAACAGGTGCGCTGCCGTATGCGTAATCGGTGAAGCTCTCTGCAGTCGGCTCCACCTAGTGACCACCCCGCTTTCTGAATTTTTGCTCTGCACCGCCTCCTCACAGCGCATCCATCCCTCAGCCCCGTGTACGGTCCGTGCCCTCATTAACGACGATTTTTGCACCATCTAGTTAATTGTTCTGTCTCACTCCTCACATGACATCATTCTGGAATGCGACTTACTTTCGATTCATCGTGATGTGATAGACTGAGCCCGAGAGGAAATTCCCTTTTCTCCGCTATGTGGGGCCTGCCTTTTGCGAAGTATCTACACGGTCTGCCAAACTTCTGGTCGCCGCTGATATCGATATTCCTCCGTTTTCTGTTGCCTTTGTACCACTCTCCTGTGCGGGCGACCCTCATTCAAATGTTTTCTTTCAGCCTACCGCAGCCGCTTCTCGCCATGCCTGCCTCCTGTTTCCTTTTTCTGTTCTCACGATCCACCGAAGTGCAATTTCCGTCGCGCACCCTTCTTCGTGCCCGTGAGCCGTGCTACGAGGTGAATGCCACGGGCGTATTGAACAACTTGATTCATGTCTTCCCTCCCCTGTTCTCTATACCGCCGCTTCCTTTGACGTCGACGTGCTCAGCTCTTGTGATAATGTTACCAATCCACCACGCCACGACGTTTTCCAACGGCCATTGCTGCTGACCTTCCGACCGTGCTGCGTGATCAAATCCTCGCTTTCCTACAGAGCGTCAGTTGTTCCTTCGATCATTCTCAGACACTCTTGGGCCCCATGTTTGTCGTTGAGCACACCACCGACACCGGCACACACGAACCTCTGAGCCTGTGCCCCTATCGTGTGTCGGAGTTTGAGCGCAGAGTCATTTCTGATCACATAGACGACATGCTTCGTCGGGGCAGCGCACCCATAGTCCCTGACGTCTTCGGTTGTGTTGTTAAAAAGAAAGGTGGTTCCATCAGGTTCTGTGTTGATTACCGCCTGCTCAACTACACCATGCGCAAGGACGTCTATCCTCTGCCACGCATCGGCGACGCCCTGCATTGCTTGCGAGGAGCCGAGCCTTTCTCCTCGCTGGATTTGAGCTCGAGCTACTGGCAGGTGCCGTTGGCTCACGCTGATCGCTCAAGAGCCGCCTTCATAACACTTGACGGCTTACAAGATGTAAACGTCATGCTATTTGGCCTCTGCAATGCCCCGTCAACTTTCGAACGCCTGATGGACACTATACTCAGCGGACTCAAATGGGAGACTTTTTTGTGTTGTCTCTATCACTACTTTGTCTTTTCTGCGGACATTAATTCTCATCTCCTCCATCTGAAGGACATCTTCACTTGTCTCACTGAACTGGGCTGCAGCTGAACTTGCAAAAAGAGCCGCTTTGCTGCCCGACAGATCACCACTTTATGACACGTCGTTTCTAAGCACCGTATTTTTCCGGACCCCGCCAAACTTCGTGCAGTAGCTGAATTTCCAAAAACCACCTCACTGGTGGAGCTCCGTAGCCTAGTTGGCCTCCGCTCGTATTTTCGCCGCTTCATCTTGAATTTTGCCTCTATCATCGCACCTCTGACCGAGCTTTTCGCCAGCAGCTCTAACCCGTCCGCTTGGACGCCTGCTTGTGATGATGGCTTCGAAACTCGGCGCCGCCTTTAGGTTTCGGCTCCTATACTGCGCCACTGTGACCCCACTGCGCCAGCTGAAATTCTCACTGACGCCACCGGTATTGGACTAGGTGCCGTTCTCACCTAACACAAAGCTGGTTTCACTGAGTATGTGGTGGCCTATAAGCGGTGGCAAACTGCTCTGTTACAGAAATAGAATGTTTGGCCATTATTTGGGCCATTTGTATATTTCGTCCCTATGCCTACGGCCGTTCGTTCTGTATTATCACCGGCCACCATGCCCTGTGGTGGCTGGCCTCTCTGAAAGACCCATCAAGCCGCCTCGCTCGATGGGCTCTACGATTGCGGGAGTATGATATTCACGTAATGTACCGCTCTGGCCTCAAGCATAGTGACACGGACGCCCTTTCCCGCTCACCGCTTTATTGTGCTTCATCGTCTGACCCAGTTTCTGCTTCCAACTTGTCTTCGCTTGCCGCTGCAGACATGTCTACACATCAGTGGGAAAACCCATGGATCGCCGCTCTTCTTGACTTTAAATTCATGCTACAAATCATTCGTCACGTGCAATCCTCCATCAAGCCCGTCTCTTTTCTATTCGGGATGGCCTGCTCTATCTTCGCAATTAACTGTTTGACTGACGCAAATGACTCCTACTCATCCCCCTCCATCTACGCACAGAGATTTGCGCTGCTTTCCATGTTGATCCCCAGGGTGCACACAGCGACGTATTGGCAACCTACAAAGTTTGCGTCTGCTGTACTAGTAGAGAGGCATGTACCGCTTTTTCGCCACTTTGTAAAGTCTTGTTCATCCTGCCAATGACGTAAAACTCCTCCCCACAACCCGCCTGCTTTATTGCAGCTGTTACCCTCTCTTGCCCGCCCGTTTGATTGTGTTGGCGTAGATCTCTACGGCCTCCTTCCTTCTACTCCGGCTGGTCGCCGTTGGATTATCGTGGCCTTCCATCATCTCACACATTACAGAGAAATATCAACATTGCCGTCTGCGTCCACCCGTGACCTCACTTCCTTTCTTCAAAAGAACTAGATTCTTCGTCGTGGTTCTCCTCAAGTACTGCTCAGCATCTGTGGACGCGTACTTCTATCTGACCTTATTGAGGCCCTCCTCAAAGAATGCCGCATTATCCACCAAACCGCTTGCTCGTTTCACTGTCCGACGAACGTCCTGACTGGGCGTTTTAACTGGACCCTCACTGACATGCTGGCTATGTACGTGTACTCCAACCGCTCGAACTGGGACCAGTTTCTTCCCTTCGCCACCTACGCGCATAACACTACAATTCAAATCACCATTGGATTCTCTATTTTATTTCTGCTGTGCGGCCACGAGCCCCCCTGCGCGATGGATACTCTTCATCTTCCACCGCACCGTGATTTCTGAGTCCGTGCCACTCTCCGACGCCGCAACGTACACCGAATAATGCAGTAATCTCGCTTAGTCGTTTACCACGCAGAACCGGTAGCAGCAAAACATCACTGCGACCCCTCTGAGGCCCCTACATCCTATCCCATCGACTCACTTGTGTGGCTCTCAGTGCCTCCCACATATCCCGGCCTTTCTCGGAAACTGCTTCTCTCTATCATGGTCCCTGCCGGGTTCTCGAGCAAACCTCTCCTGTCAACTACATCGTTGAGCTGTTGAACTCTCAGCGGACTTGCGTCGCCGTTGCCGCGAAATCCTCCACGTCAACCGACTGAAGCCGTATTATGACCTCTTTGTTCTTTCTTCCCCAGCAGACGACGGAGCACACGACGCTGTTGTCGGAATGCAATTTCGTTTGCTGTGAGATAAAATCACTACGTTGCTACAAAATTGAAAAAATGCACCGTATCTCAAGCTGGCAAATATCGAGGATATGTTGGACGCGAGTGGCACGACAGAGAGGTGCCTGCGAGGAAATAATTTGCGCGACACTGACACACTCACCGGAGATCATCAAACTTAACAGCGTAATAAAACTTGACAGTAAAAGCGGATTGCTTTCATACCAACTGCGTTACGAAACTACGTTGATACTTTCGACAAACTCTAGCTAATGTTCAACATCGGCTCGCATACGCCGCGTCGTTTACGCGTGTAATTTCACAAGCAAGAGCCCATTAGCGCACAAAACAACCGTATTTTCAAGTTCATATCGTTCCGAGAAATACTAGGGGTTTTGGCACGGACTGGAATTGAAATTTTCAGCCTGTGCGTCACGACAGGTGACGATAGCGTCGCGGGCGAGCTTAATTAGGACTTGCCGCAACGCAGCCTATACTTCAACCAAATGGACGTTAAAAGTTGTTCACCAGTACTCTAAACGTAAGCATAAAGTATAGCACAGTCACCGGCCAGTCGCTCGCTGCCCGACTTTCCAGCCTTGCGAGTGCAAGTCGTAAGCTGCTGAGCCAATCAGTGAGCGAGCCGTTGTAAACGAGCCGAGCATTAGGCAACGACGTCGCCTGCGGGCGAGCCGGGCAATGAACTGCGCGCTGATCACTCGCTGCCCTAGTCGTCGCTAAGCCTAGCCGGTTTCACATCGATGCAGTAGCGGAGTGCACTTCAGGACTGGCTAGCGCAGAGGTGCTACTCTCGTCTTCGTTTTACTGTGAACCTCGTGTCAGAGTAAAATAATGATATGCTAGGTTTCCGCAACACCTTCAGGAGCGGAGCCATCTGAGGCCCGGAAACCGCAGTTGAGCAGTAGCAACTAACGGCTGTATGGGAAGACGTTTGTTTGCATTCCGGGGGGGGGGGGGGGGGGGGGGGGGCTCTCAATCTGCAGCTGGTATGCTGCAGATTGAGAGCCTGTGCAATCGTCGACTTCCAATGCGACACATCTCAGAGAAGACCTTGGTGCTTCGTTTGTGCGTATATTACGTAAAGGGCATTACGTATACGCAGACTCTATTAAAGCTGTGCCAGGATGTGCCGGTATAGTCGAAACTACACGCGCGCAAAAAAGGCTGCGGGATTTGGATGTCGAAGCTCCACATTGAGAGAAGTATACACTCAGGGCGGAATGAAAAGCAAACAGCGTGTGCCAAGGAAGCAAAATATCTTACCTGTGTACTTGCGCACCACAAACCTGATTCATGTTTAAGGGCAAAAGGGCTACCGAAGTATATATTCATAAAATAGTTATAAATTAATATCTGCTGGCAAAGTGGAAAATTAGGTATATGCGTACTCGCGTTTCATTCCCTCTTGACTTTACATAGCAGTTTTCATGCGATCCCTTACAACCGCATCAAGGAAGCATCTTGAGCCTATTTTCTACTTCATAAATTTTTTTTCTTAAACGGTCCTTCTAGGGAAGCATTTTTGTAACTTATGATCAATAAAAAGTTCCACTCATATTTAAAATTCGTTTTACTTCGCGTTCGTATAGCCCTCATCAGCTTCGCTTTCACGTGTAAAACCTAGCCACATGCCTTACTTATTTTCTTTATAAACTTATAGGTGCTGACGCCATAAGAATGCACATCAAAGGTTCTTGCACTGCCTTCAACGAAACTTGGGTTCATCACAAAACTAAACAAATTCGTGGTCTCTAAGTTTATTTTTTGGAATTATTTAAAAGCTATCGACTTTATGGAATGTGTATTTTCATAATGCAGCTCCTAAGCGAAGCTGAAATGAGGTGACCTTCTTTTTATGTTATTACATTGGCTACGCAGTCCATATTAGGAAGATGTCATGAAACTACAGAGTTTCAACACAAACAAAATGTTAACTTATTTCTTAGAATTTTCAGGCTCATGCTATGATTGTAAAGGGACGGCAGCGAATAAGCGTAGTTAGGCCACTTTTTAAGTGCTTAGATACCCGCGTGTTATTCAGTATATACGCGAAAAAAAGCGTTGTTGTGAAGGCAAAGTCGTTTCAAGCAACATAGCACAGAATGACGAATTGCCGGTCTTGAGCAGTGCATAAGCACGGAGATATGTGCCGCTAAGTACAATATGGTGAGAGTAGCCAAAGAATTAATGAAGGAATTGGTTATTGTTTGCTTTCTACTTGTACTATAAATGACATTCTGATTTTCTAAAATGCTAGCTATCTTTTGTTTCGTTCTCCCAGCGCAGTGTTCTTGTTTGCATATAGCCGCGAGATTAAAGTTATTGTTGTAATTAGCTATTTATTAGTAATCATCAGTATTTTACAAGCAGCCGTAAATCACATAAATGCGGCAGAACAAAAATTTCCTCCTTTCAGCTTCTTTTTAAATGTTTTTGACGGCCTACACAACAGGAGAATGCCGCATTGACTAAGTGAAAAACCTTTCTTTGGCTTATATCGTTCGGGAGATCGCCAGTGACGCATGAATAGCGTGAGCGCTGAAAGCGCACCACGCCTAAAACAAGCCTGCAAAAAATTGCCTCCACTCATGCTTGGCTAGCGTTACTCCTCCTGTGAGTCATGCTTAGGAAGTGTGATTTCTCAGTCGACACTCACGCTTACCAAGCGTGAAATCACATCACGCTTAGGATAAGCGTCGAAAAATCATCGAAACTCAAGCTTACCACGCGTGAAAATTTTTAGAGTGTACCAATCACTCGATATTGGCCAACGATACACCATCCGACTGCTTAGTATATGGACGTGAACATAACTATCGCATTTTTCTGACGCTAGAGGCCGGCATCCAGGTTAGCCTGCCGGCCCCGAGAAGGGCGTCCTTTCATTATCATCACACCTAATTGTATGGCCGTGGTGCCCGTCAAAACCGCCATAAATCCTCCTCTTCGCTCAGTTGCCGTAACACTGTCACACTGGGAACCAGAGCACTTAAGAGGACCGAGCGCGAGCGCGCAGGAGCTAGACTGGACCAAAGCTGACGAAACAATTGAAAGCGCGCGATTGACGTCAGTCACAAGACTTCATTCTCATTTCGCGCGAGAATCAAACGAGAAGGAGGCCCACAGGTCACTCTTGCAGGTGTGAGAAATGGCGTTGTTGAGCTGCTGCGTGATCGCAAGCGACTGCTGGTCTCATCCTCTTTGCGACGTGCAAGTCTGAATGGGCATTAAAGTTGCGTTCAGAGGAGCGAGTCCCAGAGTCAGCGCAAGTTGATTAAGCCCATTTGTCACGGGGGGGGGGGGGGGGGGGGGGGGGGCAAGGGAGGCGGGAATGGGCAGAGACCCGAGAAAGTACACCCTTCTGTGGAAGTGGCTGGCCACATTATTTCAAGGAAATCCTCACCCAATCTATAGCGTCGCGGAATATAATGCCACGTCACCTGACCAATATCCGGGTTCTTGCTCCACTTGAAAATTCAAGCGCAGGCGCCAGGCAGCGCCCCATGCACGCGCCGTTTCTGGCCGTCCATGATGAAATTGGTTCAAACACGCTGGCGGCCGCATTTAACCTTCCGCTGTGTACGCTGTTCTATATATTTAGCGTCATTTTCGTGTCACTGTCATGAAAGTTTCAGCGAACGCAATGAATGACGACATAAAGTATTTTTTCCCTATTTTATGATAAGCAGCACCTCACTTCCGCGAAACAAAACTCTCCGCAAACACTGGATCACTGTTAGACTTAAGAGCGTTAACTACGAGAGCTTCAAGTGTTCAGATCTGGGTGCTCAGGAAACGTGAAGACCAAATGCAAACATCCGAGGATGTTTATTTTCAGAAACAACCCTTCTAAGATACAAGCAGCCCCATCTATTTCAATGATTTTGCACTACAATTGCGATATACAGCCACCTTCGCTATATACGACATAATTCCTCCTTATATATCAGTTGACAAATTGTATAAACGTGTGCGTTAAAACACAACGAATCGATTGACCACATCCGGAACCCTCTGCGACAAATGGTTACGCCGTAATAGACGTCTTAAAGTCCCCGGAATGCATGGTTTCAGGGCGGAAGGTGATCGTTGCGAATCCCACACATATTTTGAGCTTCATCTCAATATCAATTTAATCCTCAGGAACATGGCAACTAGCATGGGTGTGGCAGCGATGGCGTAGAGGTAGAACATCCGCCTCGCGTGGAGGAAGACCGGGGTTCGAGTCCTGGTGCCGCGCAATTCTCCACCGGGTTTCAAAAAAAAATGCCGCGTGTTGATGGAATTGCATAACCAGGCCTGGAGTGCAGCCTGATCTCGGCGACCAGAACCGACGACGAACTCTCTCACTAGAGCAGGATTTGGCCACTCTTGTGTAGTACTTGGCCACAACCATCTATGATCAAACCAATTAACCCTCGGCCCTCAGTCCCCAGCGGCTGCGGAGCTACTGACCACGGCGGCGGTCAGACCTGTGACGCAGCGGAGGGTACTAAGGATCTCTGGCTCCGGACAGGCCGCCATTCGAATCTGAACCTGGCAACGTTTAACGCTAGAACTTTATCTAGTGAGGCAAGCCTAGCAGTGCTGTTCGAGGAACTAGCGGGAATTAAATGGGATGTGATAGGGCTTAGCGAAGTTAGGACCGGTGAGGCGTATACAGCACTAAAGGACGGACACATACTGTGGTATCGCGGATTAGAGGATAGACGAGAACTAGGTGTGGGATTCCTAATTAATAAGGATATAGCTGGCCACGTAGAGCAGCTCTATAGTATTATCGAGAGGGTAGCAGCTATAGTAATTAGGCTGAATAGGAGGTACAAGCTGAAAGTGGTGCAGGCCTACGCACTCACACCCAGCCATGATGACCAGACCGATGAAAGTTTCTATGAGGACATAGGATCGGCAACGAATAAAGCAAAATCGCAGTACTGTAATGATGGGCGACTTCAATGCGAAAGTGGGCAAGAAGCGGGCTGACGACCACGCGGTAGGTGACTGTGGGATAGGCTCTAGAAATAGCCGGGGAGAGTTATTAGTCGAATTCGCGGATACAAATAATTTACGCATCATGAACACCTTCTTCCGCAAACGAGAAAACAGGAAGTGGACCTGGAAAAGCCCCAATGGTGAAACTAAAAATCAAATCGACTTCATACTATGCGCCAAACCTGGCATCATTCAGGATGTGGCCGTCCTCGGAAAGGTGCGCTGTAGCGACCACCGAAGAGTGAGGTCTAGAATAAGCTTAGACTTGAAGAGGGAACGGAAAAAGCTAGTGAAGAGGAAGACCATTAACGTGTTCGCCGTAAGACGGAAAGCACAGGAGTGTAGGATAGCGCTGCAAAACAGATATTCGGCTTTAACTGAGGAAGAAGATCTTGATGTTCATACAATGCACGATAATCTGACCTCAATAATTACGGAGTGCGCAGTAGAAGTAGGCGGTAGGACAGTTCGACAGGATAGCGGAAAGTTATCTCAGGTGATGAAAGACCTGATTTAGAAGCGGCAAAGCATGAGGGCGTCAAACCCTACCGACAGAATAGAACTAACAGAGCTATCAAAGTTAATAAATAAGCGCAAGGTAGCCTACATAAGGAAGTTTGATGGGGAGAGAATCCAGCATGCTTTAAAGAACGGAGGTAGCCTAAAACCAGTGAAGCGGAAACTAGGTATAGGTAAAAACCTGATGCATGCATTAAGAGACAAGCAGGGTAATGTCATTAGCAATATGGATAAGATAGTTAACGTAGCCAAAGAGTTCTACACAGACCTGTACAGTAGCCAATGTAATCAGAGCGTTAATGAGAAAGACAGCAGTGCACAGCAATTCGTCATCCTGCCAGTAACGACAGATGAAGTAAAGAAAGCCTTAGAAGCAATGAAAAGGGGAAAAGCAGCTGGGGAGGATCAGGTAACAGCAGATCTGCTGAATGATGGAGGGGACATCGTGCTAGAAAAACCAGCCACCCTGTATACGCAATGCCTTATGCCCTCGACTGTACCAGAAGCTTGGAAGAATGCAAACATTATGGTAATGCATAAGAAGGGAGGCGCCAAGGACTTGAATAGTTACAGGCCGATCAGCTTACTATCTGTTGCCTACAAAGCGTTTAGTAAGGTAATCGCTTATAGAGTCAGGGCAACGTTAGACTTTAATCAACCAAATGATCAGGCAGGCTTTCGTAAAGGATATTCTACAATAGATCATATTCACACTGTCAATCATGTGATAGAGAAATGCGCAGAATATAACCAACCTCTATATTTAGCTTTCATTGATTACGAGAAAGCATTCGACTCAGTGGAAACCTCAGCCGTCATACAGGCATTTCGCAATCAGGGTTTAGAAGAGCCTTATGTCAAAATATTGGAAGATATATATAGCAACTGCACAGCTACTATAGTCCTCCATAAAGTCAGCAATAAAATTCCAATAAGGAAGAGCGTCGGGCAAGGAGACACTATCTCGCGAATGCTGTTCACCGCATGTTTACAGGAGGTATTACGAGGCCTGAATTCGGAACAGTTGGGAATAAGAATAAATGGAGAATACCTAAATAATCTGCGATTCGCAGATGACATTTTCTTGCTGAGTCACTCAGGAGGTGAACTGGAAATCATTATCAATGAGTTAGACAGGCAGAGCAGAACGATGGGTCTAAAAATGAACATGCAGATAACCAAGGTAAAGTTCAACAGCCTAGCAAGGGAACAACAGTTCACAATTGGCAGCGAGAGCCTAGAATTTGTGACGGAATACGTCTACTTAGGGCAGGTAGTGACAGCTGACCCGGATCATGAGAGGGAGATAACTAGAAGAATAAGAATGGGATGGAGCGCATATGGCAAGTTCTCGCAGATCATGAGTGGCAGTTTACCAATTTCCCTCAAGAGAAAAGTGTACAACAGTTTTATCTTACCTGTACTCACCGACGGGGCAGAAACGTTGAGGCTAACGAAAAGAGTTCAGCTTAAGTTAAGGACAACAAAGCGAGCAATGGAAATAAAAATGATAGGTGTAACGTTAAGAAACGGGAGGCGGGCAGAGTGGGTGAGGGAACAAACACGGGTTAATGACATCCTAGTCGAAATCAAGAGAAAGAAATGGGCTTGGGCAGTGCATGTAATGCGAAGGCAAGATAACCGCTGGTAACGGAGTGGATTCCAAGAGAAAGTAAGCGTAGCAGGGGGCGGCACAAGGTTAGGTGGGCACATGAGATTAAGAAGTTTGCAGGCAAAGGGTGAATGCAGCTGACAAAGGACAGGGTTAATGGGAGAGACATGGGAGGGGCCTTTGCCCTGCAGTGGGTGTAGTAAGGCTGATGATGCTAATGATGATGATGAACATGGCAACTCATTTGACGCCACTTAGAACATTCTGCATCAAACGGGCGGCCCCCAAATTTATGCAAAAGATTGTCCCCGGGGTCCCACTTCTATAGGCGCTCTACTGGCATATATAAAACGGATCGAAGGTATGGGTGTCAATTGATCCTTTACGCGCCCGCTGCTGCTATGTTATATAGTGTTGTAACTGTCTTGGCCAATTATACCTTCGCTGGAGGCAGACCTGTCCTTGACAAACGTAAGTAGCAAGAGCTAATGCGCTCTTAAAACTGAAACGTGAAAATATGATATCGGGCTTGCTTTGAGCATTTATTCGGTGAACTGCGTGCCAGTAAATTCTTTGTTCATGCTGCCTTTGTGATAGCCGGCTGATTATGGCTATTAATTTTCCCTGACTGACGACTAACGACATTCGTTTCCTCGACGCGTATAAGTGTCCTTGTCGTTTTCTCCGCATATAGCAGTAGCGGTACAGTATGTTACATAGCTTGATGAGCACGTCACAACTGCCAGGAGGACACTGACATTTAGTAGCGCCATTCGTTTTGCGCACGCCGATTGGTGTGCAGGCGCTGTCGTTTCCGGCTACATGCTGACACCGCAAGCAGGTGCGGATACGCAGACACCGCTGGCTTTGTCCCTTGTGCATTGCAGCTTTCTGGGCTTTCAAAGCCGCATTCCCTTGAGCATGCACAACTTTCTTCATACTGTCATGAGGGATCGGAAGAGAAGTGGGTGCTCGAGCGGCGCCTCTCCTCTACCCCAATTCTCGTTCGGAGAGAGAGCCAGGTGGCGGGAAGCGAGTTGAAATCACGACTCGCCTTGGGAATGAGCACTTAAGAGCACCTCGCAATCTCTTCGCGACACACCACAGTGGCCGCGTTTTAAAGAACCTTTGGTCAATATGATCCTTTCGCTGTCAGACGACGGCGCGGCAGTATTCTCAGAATTCTGCAATAAAACAGAATTACCCTCGGCAGGAATCTGTCACACGACACGTCCAACCACAGGTATCTGTCGCAAGACACATCCCACGATAGGTATCTGTCTCGTGACACATCCCACCACATGCTGTTGTGTCGCGCGACAGGCCACACGACAGGCACTTTTGTCACGCAAAAAATAGGCGTGCTAGATGGCTGTCGCACGACTGAACCCAAGACAGGCAACTCTGTTGAGGCACGCAATCTCTATCGCGCGGCATGATGCTCACTGTCGCACGACAGTACCTGCGACAGAAACCTGTCGCGCGAAAAATGCTGCAACAGGGACATTCTTCGCACGGCAAAATACAGGAAAGATGTCTGTCGTGTGGCAGAACCTACTATAAACACCTTTGTCACGCCAAAGAACCCCCGACGCGAACCTCTGTCGCACAACACATGGCAAGACAGGAGAGCTTGTCTTGCGACACAAAATTTTGTCTCGCTACAGATGCACGATAAAGAATTCTGTCGTGAGTTTTGATCGGGAAGTGGACAGGGTGGCTCCTTTTTCACCGGAGGAAACTGTAGTGTATCAACTGTCGCCGGTTCCGCTACCAGCACGCGCCGACACAACGCTGAGCCTGAAGTCTAATAAGTTGTCCCGCTCGCTTGGTGCTGGCTACGCCGGAATACGCTGGAACATCCGACACAGCACATCCGAGGACACATATTACACGCACCCCTACACACTGCTGATCTGACTTTCCAAGATCTGAGGAAGAAGAGGAGCCAGGCATGGGCATGGAGAACATTGTAAGCACTCCGACTGAGCGGACCTCTTGCTCGCTGGCCACCGCTTCTTATCCCACCTCAGGTCCTTTTCAATATTAGATCCCACAAACTAATCGTTCAGCATTGCGTGCCCTTCGTTCCTCAGGCACCAAAAAGAATCGTTTCGGTAAATTCGATTTCCGGTCACGGCTTTCGAAAAGTTGCTTTTTTCTCGTGCCTGGTATTTTTTCTTAGTCGCCACAGCCTTCTTCATCCCTCCAAATTTGGTTTCAGACATTCCATATGCTCTATTGACTGCCTCTCAACGCTTCGCCAATGCTAATTTCATTTCCGGACTGGGTGGAAGAATGCATTGCTCATCTTCTTTCAGCTCATTTCTCAACCTCCTTCAGAACTTTGACCCAAAAATTATATTTGTCATATGATGGCATGAGTTTTGTGGAGCATTGTGAAGCAACAAATGAACCAACTAGCCCAAACCAAAGTACTTATTTCGCCTTTACTGTCGAGGCGCAGCTCATCCAAGCTAGGGAAACAAACAAGGGTTCGCCTCTCAGCCCACTTCTTTGGAACGTCGTAGTTTATGGAGTGCTTGACTGCCCTGTGCCATTTTGAGTTCTCACTTAGGTCTATGCTGATAACATTATCTTTACCCGGGCGAGTCTGCACGGCTGTCTCCAGCGAACTTGGTTGGCCGCAGCACCAGTTGCCTTCAGCTGCTCGGTAAGTGCCTGCTGTTCTTCCTTCCAGACCTAACAAAACCAAAGCAGGGTTTTATAATGTGTATGATTTGAATGTTCGAATATCTTCTAATAAGTAAAATGTTTGTAACCTCAATTGTCTTACAAACACAGACCTCGTCTGTGTGGCAGCATTGCTCCCAGCAAACGGAAAGTACTTGCAACAGATTCAATCCACATGCACACTGCGTCATGACATTTGTCAACCCTCTGGCTGTAGCCGCTGCTTACTCTCTAGAGCAGCTGTTTAAATTATTTGTCCATGCTGCATTCGTCAGAACCTGCCCACAGCCTATCAACCTCAGACGAACAGCAGTATGGAAGTAAATCTTAACTGCATGCTTATAGACATCGTTTGCACGTATGTAACCAATGATCACAGGAATAGGGATTTTAGCCTACTATTTGTGACCTTAAGTTATGACTGTTCTCGCTATGATACCGCTGGATGCTCTGGCTTCTATATTCGCTTTGGATGAGACCCATTGCTGCCCTTTGACAACTGGCTGCCCGCAGCCGACTCCATCAGTAATTAAACTTGTGATGTCATTGCTCGAGCCAACGCCGCCTGCCAGATTGCTCGTAGCAAGCTTTCTACCCCAAGAGTCTTAAAAATGCCGAAAAAACAGTTACCACAACATTGTTCACCATTCTTCAAGTTTTCTTGTATTTTCCTGGCTCCCGTCCCGCAGTATAATCCCGCGAGAAATCTGTCATGTCGCGCGGGCCTTTACAGCGTTTCATGCATAGTGACTAATGTCATATATTTTGTACAAGACTGCACCACCACATCGCAAGAGCTCATTCGCTACACTGCCTTCCAAAATAGTGCATGTGACACGTATGAACCGCTATCGTTCCCACTCGCCATTGCCCGCCTAGCACCCACCGGGATGGTGACATTGCAGAGAGGGATAGTATTGCCAGTCTATGATGAAGTGTTTATCTGTGGTTTTGGAGTTGACATTAAGAGCGCATGAGCAGCCTTCTAGTTTCTGGATGCTGAGTGCCACTCAGCAAAATACTGTTCTTGGTGGAGAGCTCCCCATAGCAATACAATTAATTCTTATCTAATATACAGTGTTCTACTAGAGAATGATAAATATAAATAGCTGCTTCAGTGGAGGAATCAGGACAGATTTCTGGATGTGGTCGTATGTGCACTAGAGCAGCAGCTGATACCAGCGTTTTGCAGGAACCGGAGAGACTGTGTGGGGCTGCAGCCAGTAAACAAGACGGCAGCAGCAATCTCAATGTTATCGAGAGGAAACTTCTTTTTTTTTCTGCTGGCTTTGGAATTTGTGTATTTGCCCGCCATAGCATGTGGCTGTCGCCATGGCCAGGAGCTACGTACCTGGAAAAGAAGTCATGAAATACGCTTCTGGCTATGAAGCTATACCACTTTCTGTCACATCACTGAACAGGGCGCATCACAAGTGGCCTCTATATCCCCTTGAGGTACTGCACTCACACTTGTCTATGTGGAATACCTGCTGTCAAATTATCGTGCAAAAGGCGCAATGGGGAGAAATTAGAACTAGGAAAAAGACCTGAATTGTGCATAATCATCCACAGAACTGCACAAAGTGAGGCGTGTGAGATTAAAACAAAAATTCGATTTCATGATGAATGCTTGTGCGTTTTATGAAAGTTATCGTACGGCTATGGCCAGGGCACATTTTATTTTGCCTGTTTTCTCACGATTAGTGCTTTAACTTGATCAAGAGAAGCAGATTTTTTACATATCGATTTCTATTAAGAATATACAAAAAGAATATTTTGTAACTCTTGTTCAGACATGCTGTGGGGATATGAGGACTCAACAGAAAATGCTTAATTAAGACTTTGGGAAAACATAAATTTTCGCTGTGCAATCAAGGCTTGGTCTTCTGATAAAATCTGAAGCTTATAAGATTCCTGGCAGTGGGTTAAGTTTCCCTTTGAAGGGGATTGAAATATATGAGGTTGCATGTTAAAAGAAGGTAATGTCACTGAAGAATACCAGGACCTGCTCAGCAGCCAAATATGTGTGCGGCTGCGAGTGATAAGCTTGAGGCAATTTTCAGGGCAACATGCGACTTACTTCCCACGTTTCCAGTCATTGCCTGCAAGCACAATATACAATTATGAAACAGATGATATGACAAGCTAGTACATGAAGATAAATGCAACCAGGGGCACGAAAACAAACATCTCTTGCCTACCTCCACTGGCAATTCTGCAGGGAGGTGACAGATCCGGCAAAATTTCGTCAGGTCCAGCAAGCACTGCTCATACACCGTAAACTTCCTTGTGGAGGAGGACTCATCAGATGATCTGTGAAAGCAAACAAGCTGCTCTAATCCTGTAGCTAAACCCCAGCTTAAGAGGGTTCACCAGTGACAGTGTTTTCTAATACATGGGAACTTTCAGAAGCTGTAGTGTGTCTCAAAATGGCTCGACATTCATGAGGTCTGTGGCAGCGTTTTCTTATTGAGTGAAGATTAAATGTAAAAGAAAGATATAATTTTTAAGTTTTATTTTTTTAGAAATCAAAGGTAAATATCCAGAAAATTTGCACTTTTTGATATGTCGGTCCTTCATGTCATCTCGTGAAAAAACTAAACTAGATATCAGAATTTCGTCCGCAACATTTTCTCCATTTTTCTTTATTGATTGCAAGCCGCAATTTTCATTCATTTTGAGCGTAGTATGCGTTTTACAGGCTCTGAAACTTGTGTATGTATTTTCTGCGGTGATTTCAAATTTTCGCCAAATTTAGCTAGCGCGACGTGGCTCCATCTGGCGTCCGAATATTTTGTCTATACTACACTCTGCCACCAACCTTTTGGTTGTCTGTGTTCGTGCGCGCAGGTTTTTACTCAGAACTTGGACGAACCTGAGCTCTTTCTTTCCTTTTCTCTTGCTTGGGCTGTATTCCGAAAAGATTTCTGCGTTTCTTTTTTGCTCGAGCTCTTGGTGCGGAAAGGAAGTGGAATGCAAGCACACACCCAAAAGCGCCTTCCCCCTTTTTCCTCCCGGTAGCCATACAACAAGCCACTGTTAGTGTCAAAGCATAGGAAGGGGGCTCCCTATCCAGGACAGTGTGGGAGAGCAGCATTGTTCCTTGTCCAGCGCAGGGGAGCAGTGACCCAGGTGTCGATACAAGTCAAGAATGAAGCTGCAAATGTTCCTCATAGAAGGGCCTCGAGCCGATAGCGGCGCTTACATGAACCCACACGCTTGTTGTTGGAAGACCGGTACTCGTACGCACGCCGAGGCAGGAGTCGACGGGTCGGGTCCAGTCAATTCCGCCGTAAGGGGTAGGTGACTCAACTCGACCCTGAACCGTTGTACTTGTAAACGCTTCTGGGTCGAAAAGTAGGGTTATTGAGAGGGGAGAGGATAAATGCGAACTTGCTTTCCACGTGCGCCGTCGCGCCTTCGATACAGCGATGGCGTGCCTCAATCTTGGAGGCTGCTACTGCTTGCTCGACGCTTGGTGTCGCTACAGCCAAACCGGTCTCTAATCGCTAAAATCGAGTTCATGTAAACAGGCACTGGTTGAGTTCGATTGACCATGCTCAACCCGACCCCCTAATCGACCCGACGCTATCGTGTTCATGAAAACAGGGCTAATGGCGTAGAATGCGATTTCACGCTGTAGTCCCGAACTGCTATGTATGGCAGTGCTACAGCCCATATCAATTGGAGAAAGGACCGCCTCCTTCATTTTCCTGCTCAGCGTCTGCTACACTGCAACTGCGACGTCATGAGAACTGGTCGAAGCCAACGTTCGTCTTTGGCTCCAAGCTACTGAAACCAGAATGTGACGAATCGGCATCGAAACTTCGGTTATCTAACGAATCTTTGGTCGAGTGTCGCTCTTTTTCCAGAATTCTCCTTGCGACCAGGCATTTCTCTGCCAGAATGTTCGCGTTATCAGTGCAGGTGCTGTGCAGTGTACTTGGGTAAGCATGGGTGCACCTTATCTGCAGAAAGGAGCTCGTGGATTTCCGAGCCCCCTACTCCAGAATAGACATCTATGTGGTGTAAATAACGTGATGTTAAACGTTCATGGCCTGGCAGGCAAAATCATTCAGTTTTGCTTCTGAACCGGTTTCGCATGTGTCAAGCGTTGCCCAACTGTCTTTATTCTCCCAATTACATACGCCTCGGTATGTGCCACACCTAGTCGCACGTCCCGCACTACGCTTCCAAAAGTCGCATATTTTAATCAGAAGAACGCATGAAGAGGCGCTATATAAATACTTATATAAAATATATAATACTTATAAATATATATTATATAAAACATAAAAAAGCAGAGCTCTAAATGAGAATTTTTCGGAAACCATAGTAGGTGTGGAATTTTCGCTTCCAAACCCATGACGTTATAACAATTCAGTTGAGCTGCCGTTTTTGTGTACAGAAAGAGCACACGCGGTTCGCGTGGCTGCCGCGGCCATCTTCGATTAAACGGCACTTGTAATATTTTTAACAATAAACCACTAATAGAAACTTTCTTCAGAAAAGTAGGTAGTCGCTTGTGCAGTGACGAAATTCGCGTTCAAAGTTACCACGAATAGCAACAATCTCAGTGGTTTTGCAAACCACACTTCTCACACTTTTGCCCAAGTCTGATTTGTTCTGTGGTGAAATCATAAGCAGTGAAGGAGACATGAAAAGAATTATTTCAACAGTAATTTAGTTACAGAAGCGACTATCGCCCATAAATAAACTAAACGATTCGGCGACGCTGATAGCAACAAACGGGCTCGGTGGTCATCGAAGAGGATCCTTCAATATAAGGCGCTAAAAATAACTACAACAACATAGAATAATGTCGAAATAGTTGCACCTGGCCGCATTCCTTCTAGATAACGCTGATCGCATCTCGCATAACAAAGTGATAACGACAGTTCCGCGGCATTCCTTCTGTCAAAGAAACACCGGCCGGATGCTTAAACGAAAAGTAAGGTGAACAGAAGCAAAAACAATGCAAAATAAACACTGGCAGTGCAAACATTGAGAGTGCAAAAAGCTTTTCACCGAGGCCGCGTCGTCGAATCGGCGTCCACACTCGTACACGGTCACTAGACTTGTATTGCGTGTGGCGACGGAGGAATGCGCGGAATACCGAATAGCCGGCCGAAGTGCGGACGGGGAGTGTTCCAGAGGTGTGTCAAAAGGTGATTCACACACATCTGTTCTGGCTAGGCGAAACCAATACTGCTTTTAACTACAGGTTGTATACACCACCCTATCATTGTAAATGTATTTTCGCAGAAAAGATGCGAGGGAGCTAAGTGGGACCCAAACCGAAAAACGTACTTTTCCTTGAGGCAGCTGAGTGATGGGTTACTGGAAAAAGGTCCATTTTTTGACCACCACCCCCAGAGGCGGGTTATTCTTTTGTGCTTCCGGCTGCCTGCTTTGGCAGGATATACACAGAAAGATCTCGGGCCTACTTTTTGTTCGCAGAAGAACTAATACTTTCGTGTCGCGGTAGAATTTACACACCTGGAGGGCTAATATAAGTTCCCTCTTTTTTGCGGTATTTTTGTGCAGCCATCTATCAACAGAAAAAGTTCAAATCTGAGTTGCCTCGTAGCTGTTGAGCCCTTTTAATACCCCTCTTTCACAAGATGTGGCGCCCTCTGGAGAGTGTCGAAAATTTATCAGCTACTCGCTGAAATCAAATGCACGTGGGAGACGCAAGCATGATCTGGTTCCACGAGGACTCAGGTGTGTCTGCGGAGTGGAAAGTGTGTGCTCGACAGCGGCCACCACCTGTTGCATGGACCTGTGACTAACATTAACTGCGCATGCGTTGTAAGAGCTGGTGGTTTTCTTTTTCAACGAGTGCAGCTGGAGACGAGGGGCGCATGCGCAGAGCGGCCGCAGGAGAAAGGCGGGTTCCACTTCCCGAAACTTGAAGGTTTCGAACGTCTTCAAACATTATACCTCTCTTCCCATTTGTCCTCACTTTTACGTGCCATATATTTTCCAAGTTCTTTTGCATATTCTTTGTAGGGCTAGAAAGTGTCTACCAACAAGCTATATATTCTCATGCTATACTACAATAGTTAGCATGCAAATCGTTCAAGGCAGAAATTCAAGTACGCATTTTGTTCCCTTCATAATATCCTTGGTAGCTTTCAAGGAAGTAGCTACGAGAGAACCAGGCAAAACTGTGCTCTGTTCTAAGTGGCTCTTATTTCTGCTAGCGTTTTGCTTAATGCCATCATCCAAAAATTATTCTTCTTCTAGGAACACGTCTTATGTTCCAAAAGCTGCCGTATCGTCACCTGTAAGCACGCCCTGAATGAATGTGTGTAACTTCGAAGGAAAATGCAGCCTGCTTCATTTAGGAGCAGAATTTAGTTTAACTATATGCTTCATGTAGCATAGCAGTAGCAGCTAGAATAATATTCCAGGGCTTCTTGCGGTTTAGGCCTGTCCAGAGAAGGTTGGTACAAGCCGCCGTGGTGGCTGCGTGGTTATGGCGCTCGGCAGCTGGCCAGAAAGACGCGGGTTCGATCCCGGCCACGGCGGTCAAATTTTGATTGAGGCAAAATTCTAGAGGACCGTGTACTGTGCGATGTCAGGAGATACAGTTCAATCAGGAGATCCACTGACAGGAGATGCAGTCGATGCGCGAGTGAATACATGATTTAAGTTTTTTTCAAACGTCGCTGCTTCCCTTACAGACCTCAAATTGAGCATTCAAGAATGCTCTTTTCTCGCGCTTTTAAAAGAGCAGTCACCTTGTTCCGATATTTTTACAGCTCGTCAAGTCGCTCAAAGATATAGTACTCGGAAAGTTTTTAAAAAGCTTTGTTTTCCTTTTTATCATCATTAATTGCGTTTTACTAAGCCAGGGCTTCTGATTTTTTTCTTTCACCCTTTCAGTCTTTTCTTCGAAATGTTGTTTATAAATCATTTTAAGTATAGAAATGAACGACTCGTAGGCTGCATCAACGTCCTCTGAGTGGTACACATCATCCCAGCTTAATCGCCGCCTCTGTGGCTGAGTGGTTATGGTGCTCGGCTGCTGGCCCGAAAGACGTGGGTGCGATCCGGGCCGCGGCTGTAGAATTTAAATGGAGGCGAAATTCTAGAGGCCCGTGTACTGTGCAATGTCAGAGCACGTTAAAGAAGCCCAGGTGGTCGAAATTTCCGGAGCCCTGCACTATGGCGTCCCTCATAGACTGCGTCGCTTTGGGACGTTAAACCCCTATTAACCAAACCAAACCAGAAGGTTGATACGAGATGTCACGAGGGTTGTTTTCATATCTAAAAAATGGCTCTGTGGGCAGTGGAGTGGACCTGTCATGGGGAATGTCTTGCAGCAGCGTGGTGGTGGACGCTCATAATTTTGGCATCCTGAAAATTCCATCATACTATGTCAGTGTATATATGAGATGCATGACAAATGCTATGAGAGACGCACACTTTGGAAAAAAAACATTTTCAAACTTGAACAAGGAATGCTGGTGGGTGAGTGGGTTGTTTCTCGGTGCAATAGAAACGTTTTGAAAATCTTTAAATCACAAAATCTAGACAAAACACTAGGGCAAAACATTGTGTACATGCAGTGTCACAAAAAATAAATCAGCCTACTAGTTTAAAAACAGCTGGAATCAGTGTGCGCAACAAAACATTTAAAATAATTGTAACAATGCTTACAAATTTTTCCCTTTTCAACTTGATATGCACCCTTACGTACCGACATCTTCCGCATGCCCTCTGTCTGCACTACAACTGTTCTCAGTTTTGTCCTAAGAACAGCTTGTCTGGACTTCATCAGCATATGCACTGAGCACTGTGTCGCCGCGTGAGACTTCGTAGCCGTGACTGGTGTCCGACATGCACTGGGTCCGCCTGCCGTGCATATACTGCCGGATATGAACCGAGACAGAAATTCAGCATACAAAAACAAAACAAAATAAACGCTAAAAATTCATATTTAGGAAAGAAATGAGGCTTAGGCAGTCATGTTTAAAAGAATGTACAGATCCTCTGTGGCGTGACAAGACTTTTTTAGTGTAAGTTAGAGGATACACCATGCCAACAAAATTGCACAAACACATTTACTTTTGCGGCATCGTTTCTTTTTCGTTGGCTTGCAGCCATAGGCTTGACCTTGCCGGAATTATCTGGTTGGCCTTTATTACCCCAGACAACTGTGACGCCGCCTGGGCCCACTTGCTGCTGCAACGTCAAAAACTGCTGCTGCCTACCAAACATTGCCCATCGCGCCCTTGAGTAACGTTCGAAAACAACGTACCGTTTATGGCATATGACACGAACGACGCTGGCCGAGTGGCAGAAGCGTGCGCTGCATGGCTGCGGCATGCACCTCGTGTGAATAGGGCCGCAAACGCGCAGCGCTCGCAGAGTAAAGTTTGGCGCAGATCAGTTAGCGAGGGCAACAGAACCTGAAGACTTTACTCTTTGGCCGAGTGTAAGCGCCCCCCCCCCCCCCCCCGTGAACATTACCTGCTAAAGAGTGAGGCATACAAAGCAAGTGTCGCACACCCCGGCTCGAACAACTCCGGTTTGACGCTAAGCATGGCCGACGTATCAGCTGCAAGTGCATCGGAGTCCAACCACGGAATGGTATTGAAAACAAACGTTCGAGGTGCTGTGCTCAGTCGAGGTACAGCCGCATGCGGACTTAAAACTGCGGAGTACAAACCTCAAGCCTCAGATATTTGGCCACTACACCACAGCTTTCATCCGGTGCGCCGACACGCTCTGCAGGGTGTATAGTGGGCAATGCACGAGGCTTCAGCTGCATCCGTTCTTTCAAAAATTTGACCTGGCATGTCGGACTCCGGGTATAACAATCGTCCGAAAAAAGGAAGCGAACAGATTGAACTGTATTTTCCAAGCGTCCAATCAGTCCGTCCGGCATGGCGTACAAAGTCTGTCCAGGCTTTGAGTTTTTCATCCGCTACGCAGTATTGCGGCATGGCCTGTGGCGACTAGCCAACGTTGCATACACTATGAAGTCGGGCACTCAGCTACTCAATTCTAGCACGTTTAAATGAAAAGCTATGCTGGTGAAACGCCATAGGTGGCTACAGGCACACGATGGAATGAAGGCAGCAGCAACAAACCTGCACGACAAAGATTGTACGCGCACTCAAATGGCGACCAACCCAGAGCGTCACAGCGCCGTGTAGGTACTGAGAGGGCTGCCGCGGATCTGCCCATAGGTTGCCATGATGATGTCAGAGACGCGCCACCACTTTCATTGCTTTGCTTGCTGGTTGAATACGTGTATGATCATACTGATGCCGATGGGTGCGGCTAGGTGAACAGTTCTCCTGAGAGATATATGAAACCAAATTAAAATGTGTTCCACGCAAAGCCTTCGGTTAAACTATGTGGAACGCACCTGTGCTCATCAGGAAGTCGTGCCGCATGACCATCTTCACTTCAAAACATGGTGTGTCTACTGCTTTAAGCCGAGCGCTGTCTTGTAAGCCCGTCTGATCAGCGTGTTGGTCTTGGTCCTGTCAGTCACCTGCCAGTTGAGGTAGGCCGCAACGTAAGCGATGTTGCTGATCGCGAACATCTGGGCGAGAAGCACGAGTCTGTCTTCACGCATGCCCGCCCGACACTTTATAGATTTGCTTGAAAGACGCGACGAGATTTATCTAGATTGATCGCATCTAGGCGGAGCTGACTTTACGTTCTTCAAAAATTTTGTGGTAACTTTGCACGCCGCGTCTCGAAAGTTGACTATCAGCTGTAAATTGAGCACGGCCGAGAGCGACGATCATTCTGTTCGACGCGGGCGAAGCGCGCTTGTTGCTACGCCGCCATCGAACAATTCAATCCATTGTGGGCGCAAGCGAGCCAAAATAAGAGTTTTGTTCAGACGCAATTTTCGTTGTCTTTCTGCTCACCGGGTGCAGTCTCCACCACGTGAAATTTGGAGAAGGTGCCAGGTAGCAAAAACGGAGCGAAGAGAATTTTATGTGAAGATTTACCTATGTGGGCCCATAGCAACATACAAAAATGGTCTTCCAGTGGCTTCAGCAGAAAAGAGTGAGGAGTTTTTGTACTATGAGCAAGAAAGGAAACGCGAACAAGCCAGTTGAGCCCCGATGTTCAAAACACTTAGCCAGGAGAAGCTCAATACTAGCTGAGATTATTTTAACTTTGAAGGCACGAAGACTCTTGCGATGTTAATCAACCTCGCATATATTTTTACTCCAGGAGCTAATATGTCAGTGTTTTTGTTGCCACTTCGTTTCTCTTGTTCGTGTTTCATTCAGTGCTGATAGTACGTTACTTCAATCGAATGCCAATATAACTGCTTATGCAAATATTTCTACACATCTCTCTGGCCAAAAAAGCCTACTAAAAAAACCTAAGACAATGAAACTGTTGTTTTCATGCTGTATATTATTACAGGGTTAGTAAAGCAGCAGGAACGATAGGCCGTACACAGAAGACACACCAGGAAACCAGGTCGCTCAAGCACTACCTGCAGCGTCTTTGTCGTCGACTGCCCAGCGACATGGCTTCTTCGCTTCGCGACTGTGTACTGCAACACTACCTCTACCCCTCCGCCACGCGAAAGAAGGCATTCTACCGGGGAGGCCTAGGGGGTGGGTGAGAGTGGTAGGGTTTAAGACAGGCGTAGTGCAAAAGCTGTGTGGAGGTGGCCACGGAAAGAGAGTGGGGGGGGGCGGCGTGAGTTCGTAGGTCACATCACTTAGTTGCCTCAAGACGCGGTAAGGACGTACGTAACGAGGCAGGAGCTTCTCACACGGTCGCCCACAACGTGCAGGGAGCCAGAGGAGTATGAGGGAGCCGGAAGGGTAGTGGACGCCACAATGATGGTCGTAACGACGTTTTTGAGCCGTCTTAAAAGCGTGGAGACGATTTCTACCGATTTGGCGGGCGGCGTCAGCACGGGCAACGGTGTCACAAGGATAACTGGTAGTGGAATCGTCAGAAGGCAGTAGGCTCTCAAAGGGAAGCAACGGGTCGCGGCCAAAGGGCAGGTAGCAGGGGAAGTATCCGGTGGTATTACGGCGTGAGGAATTGTAGGCGAACGTCACGAAGGGTAAACTGACATCCTAGTCACGATGGTGGTCGGAGATATACATGGACAGCATGTCCGCCAGTGCGCGATTAAGGCGCTCAGTAAGACCGTCTGTTTGGGGATGGTAGGCCGTTGTGAACTTGTGACGGGTGGACAAGGAGCAGAGAAGGTCGCGAACCACTTTAGAAAGTATCTGTAAGCAGATGAGGAGAGCTTCATGAAGCAGAACGACGTCATGACGAGGAAAGTAGGTGACATCAGAGGCACAGCTGGTCGGGATAGCGCGCGTGATAGCGTACCAAGTAGTGTAATCGGTCGCAGTGGGAATCCACTTGTTCGCGGAAGTTGATGTCGGAAAAGGCCCGAGCAGATCGAGACCAACACGAAAAAATGGGTCAGTCGGAATGTCGACGGTCTGAAGCAGGCCACTAAGGGGAGCGGGGCCGTTTTTGGGCCTGTTGTGATCCGAGGCCCCGACAGCGGGAACAGACGAGCCCGGCCGGCGCCATCGAACTATGTTTGACCAAAGGTGCTGTCGTCCTGAGAAGAGGATTAGGAACGGCTCCTGGCGACGGCGAGCTGTGACGAAAGACCTCTAATCCCTTCGTCCGGAGTATGGAATGCGGCATTTCTCCTGAACTGCGCCCTCACGTGGACCGGCAGAAAGACCCGAACAAAGGCGCCGGACCCTCCTCGCTCGCTTGCACCTGTGCTGCCAGACAAAGCGGGGGCGGACACGGCTGATTTATTTTACCCTCTGGAATTCACTGGGACCGTAAGGACGCATCTTTCCCACGGAGGAGATCACCGCCTGCAAAGCCAACGACCTTATGCATCTGGTCAACCCGTCGGTAACAGCATTTCAGGACCTCAAGGCGCCAGGATTCCTTATCGCCTATGCACGTGTTTGTGAGGGCGGAGTGGTCACGGGGTTAGGGAAGAGACTATGAAGAGTGTGTCTGCCCATTGGACGCTTGATCAGCCACCGGTTTTCCTAGCTAGGTGCCTAGGGAATATCCACTGTATTTAAGCCGCGATTTGGCTGGTTTCACGGGACTTCATCTTTGACTTTTGGTCTCCCTGCTTCTGTTGTAAATATTTAAATAAACCTTCAAGTTTACCAACACTCCTGAAGGCTTCCCTCCGTCGTCTGCAGAGTTCATCGTCATGCGATGAAGACCTCGGTACCGATACCCAAGCATATCATCTGGTTGGCAGATGTGGGATGGTCTGCGCCTGGTCCTGACTCTGGTATGGTAAGTGCGCGGTCTTTCTCTTGGAGCATTGCCAGGTTTTACAACTTTGGAAAATTGTTAGCCTAGGTAATCGAAGGTTGGTATAAGAGGCAGCCGGGGCTCCTCTGACCACGTGAGTAGAGACTTGCCGTTGCTTAAATAGTCAAGGACTGCAAGAAGCTGCGCAAACCATACCTAGTTCTCGTATGCGGGGAATTGGGCATTGATTGTGGGTCGATCCGTAGAAAACCTGACATGATTAGGGCAATTGAGGATTTCGGTGCGGACGAGGAGGAGATAGTAGAATGTTGGGAGCTAATTAAAGAGGAGTTGGAGAAGGAAAAGTAACAAAGGAAGCGCCAGAGCAGGAAAGAGAGCATGAAATAGAGGTCGAGAAAAACGGCTCGATCTACAGATAGCTCAGGCCGCACAGGCAGAACGCACTAGGCTAGAGGTGCCAAACAGTGGCAAGCCAGGAAGAGATAGAGAAGCAACGCGAACGAAAACTGGAAGAGCTCAGGCGTAAAGTTAAATTGGTCAGATGGCAAAGAACGAGAGCGCATCTGAGAATTTTTAGAAGAGGAGAAAATTTCCAAAATTTTCTCGCAAATTTTGAAAACATTTGCGGAGATGAGCAGGTAGACCAGGGCGACTGGCCACGGATGTTGACGGCCATCCTCCCTTGTGTTGTCGGCGCCGTGTTAGCGCGGCTGTCCGACGAGGATGCCGACACCTACGAAATGGCAAAAAGAGCCCTCTTCCACTTTTTCGGCACGTACAGAGGCGCACTCTAAAGATCGTAGTGATGGCAGCGGGCCGCGCTCCCACCAGGGTGTCAGCGACCAGCCCACGAACCCCACTTGGTCAGCTAGGGACACAATTGTTGCTCGGAAGAGCAGAGAAAGGGCTGGTTCTAGCCCTGATACAGATTCCGCTATTGCAAATGAGGCACAGATTCCGCGCCAGAAAGACTGCGGCGAACTTGTATGTCACCGCACGGAAAGAGAGCTTTCCGTCGAAGAGCGTAACGCAGAGTCACTTGACAGCAGCGTTGAAGCGCCCAGACAGAGCGCAGCGTTAGTTGAAAAGTGCGATGTCACTGTAACCCGGAATGGCAATGACGCTGCTCCGATATCCAGAATTATGGACAGCGAAGTGTTACGCTCTGCGGAGATGCAAATGCGGGCAGACTGTTTTAAGTTGCCGACGGGTAGTGGCCGACGGATAGCAACCGCTGACAGTTCGATTGTAAGCGCAGAATGCGGCTCAGCGCTGCATCGAAACAAAGAGAAGCTCAGTGATGAGGAAATCACAGCGGCTAGTGACCGACCGCAAGAAAATGAGTTACCTTGTTTAGAAGAAAGAGCAGCGACCGGCTCGTCAGGGAAACCGTCACCTGGTACTGAGAGCAAAAAGCGAGTGGCTTTGCTGCGCGAGAAAAACAGAGAACGCGACAATCATTTACCAAATGCTACGTCGGCTGCTGGTGTTGAGGCGATGACCGGCAGCTTAACACCACGCGACGGCACCGAGAGAACTGATGGCAGAAAGCGAAAATCAACAATGGTAGTTTCCCGAAGGCGGATGCAGGCAAAGAAGGATGTGCGGGTCAAAAGCAGCGGAAGTGTAAAAACTAATCAGCAGTCTAACGGCCCGACATCTTAGCCGCGGCACAGGAAATCAGGAAGGCGTCGCGTGCAATACCAACCAACTAAGCGTGCAGGGCGAAAGCCACCTGTTCCATTGTGGGACCACGACAGGAGTTGTCGCAAGACAGGTTACGCGTGCGGCGTGCTGCGCAGAAGGGCGCGCAGCTTCCACACAAAAGGGCGCCACAGAACGCGTGGGTGTCGGAGGGGGACACAACATGCAAGAAAGATAGAGAGGAGAAAGCGGCGCTGTCCAACACCCTTGCACTGTAAAGTTCCCAGGAGCCACCCGAGATCAACGCATGTCTTTGCGAAAAAAGGAAAAATGAAAAGAGGAACTAGTTTTGGTTCAGAAGACTTCCGGGCGTGAGCTGTTGGCGAGGGTTAAGTCATCCAAAATTTGCAGCCATATTGCTTCGTATTAAAGACCTGGCAATGTTCTGAGGCTGCCGCGTACTGCCTAGCCGGAGGTAGGGGCTGAGCTCAGATCTGATCGCTAATGCTCCTTTGAGGACCCTTGCCAGCTGTGCAGGTCAAGTGGGCTGAATACTACGAGGCCGACAGGAACTCTGACGCCCATTCGTGGTGCACCGACCAGCTGCAACCACTTCGTGGCGTCTTCTTGGCGGAGGACGGATTGTTGTGATCAGAGGCCCCGACAGCGGTAACAGACGAGCCCGGCAGGCGCCATCGAACTATGTTTGACCAAAGGTGCTGTCGTCCTGAGAAGAGGATTAGGAACGGCTCCTGGCGACGGCGAGCTGTGACGAAAGGCCTCTAATCCCTTCGTCCGGAGTATGGAATGCGGCATTTCTCCCGAACTGCGCCCTCACGTGGACCGTCAGAAAGACCCGAACAAAGGCGCCGGACCCTCCTCGCTCGCTTGCACCTGTGCTGCCAGACAAAGCGGGGGCGGACATGGCTGATTCATTTTACCCTCTGGAATTCACTGGGACGTCAGGACGCATCTTTCCCACGGAGGGGATCATCGCCTGCAAAGCCAACGACCTTATGCACCTAGTCAACCCGTCGGAAACAGCATTCCAGGACCTCAAGGCGCCAGGATTCTTTATCGCCTGTGCACGTATTTGTGAGGGCGGAGTGGTCACGGGGTTAGGGAAGAGACTATTAAGAGTGTGTCTGCCCATTGGACGCTTGATCAGCCACCGGTTTCCCTAGCTAGGTGCCTAGGGAATATCCACTGTATTTAAGCCGCGATTTGGCTGGTTTCACGGGACTTCAACTCTGACTTTTGGTCTCCCTGCTTCTGGTGTAAATATATAAATAAACCTTCAAGTTTACCAACCCTCCTGAAGGCTTCCTCCGTCGTCTGCAGAGTTCCTCGTCATGCGGTGAAGACCTCGGTCCCGATACCTAAGCATATCAGGCCCTGACATTGATCGCAGGCAGCAACGTAAGCACGGACAGAGCGGTAGAGTCCAGGCCAGAAGAACCGCCAGTGCACGCTGTGGTACGTGCGGGACATCCCGAAGTCCCCTGCAGTAGGAGCGTCATGAAGCTGGGCAAGGACTGTGGAGCGGAGATGCGTCAGGACGACGACCAAGAGGTCGGCGCCATCAGGGTGCATATTGCGACGGTGCAGAATATCGTGATGCCGCCTAACAGGCGCAGAGCAAGATGGGAAGGGACGCTTCGGAGGCGGTCAATTATAGGGCGCACAGATAGATCACGGTGCTGCTCGTCGCAGATGTGTAGCAAGTCCGAGATAGACAAAACACAATCGTCAGTATCATGGTTGTGGGAATCTTGAGGATCGACAGGATGGCGGGAAAAGCAGTCAGCGTCTTGGTGCAACTGGCCTGACTTGTAAACAACAGTAAATATGTATCCCTGCAAGCTCAAGGCCGAGCAACTCAGTCGTCCTGTGGGGTCTTTAAGGGAGGAGAGCCAACACATGGGGGGTGGGTCATGGTGGTCCGCTAATACGCAGAAGGACCGGCTAAACAAATAAGGGCGGAATTGTGTTAAGGCCCGAACAAGTGCAAGGCACTCCCGCTCAGTGGTGTAATAGTTACGTTCAGAGGGAGATAGCAGGCGGCTTTCGTAGGCAATGACTTGATAGTGGTCGTGCTGCCGCTGCGCAGGGATGACTCCAATATCATGGCCACTGGCGTCGGTGTGAAGTTCCGTATGCGCAGAGGGATTGAAATGGGCCAGCACAGGTGGCAGTGAGCGCGGCAACAAGTGTGGTGAAGGTGCGAGCTTGGTCAAAGCCCCAGGAGGAACGCACATCTTCGGGGGGGGGGGGGGGGGGGGGGTAAGAAGACGGGCCATGTCGGCGAAGTTCGGGATAAATCGGCGGAAATACGAGCAGAGCCCGAGGAAACGGCGCACATCTCTTGCACTTCATGGATTTGAGTTGGAGACCGATGCGGTGGAAGACGGCAAGGATAGCAGAGAAGCGGTTTAGATGGCTTTCGAAAGTGTGGGAGAAAACGACAACGTCATCTTGGTAGCAACAGCAACTCGTCTATTTGAAGCCACGCAGGAGCGAGTCGATCATACCCTCGAAGGTGGCAGGAGCGTTGCAGAGGCAGAAAGGCATGACTTTGAATTGATACAGGCCATCGGGGGCGAAAAAGGTTGTCTTCTCACGATTCCGTTTGAGAACAGCAATTTGCCCGTAGCCTGAACGTAGATGGATAGAAGAAAAATAGCTGGCACCGTGAAGGCAGTCGAGGGCGTCGTCAATTCTCGGAAGAGGATGGACGTCTTTCTTTCTTATTTCATTAGATGGCGATAGTCGCCACAAAAGCGCCAACTGCTATCTTTCTTTTTGACCACACCACAGGAGACGCGCACGAACTGCTAGAAGGCTAGATAATGTTGTTCGCCAGCATCTTGTCCACCTCCGTCTGGATGACATGGCGCTCAGGGAGGGACACACGATAGGGCTTTCAGTGTATGGGGCTGGCATCGCCCGTATGTATATGATTGGTCACGACAGTTGTTTGACCGAGAGGACGATTCCCAAAATCGAAGACGTCACTGTAGGAAACTAACAGGGCGTTGGCGTTTTCAGGTGGCAAATCTGCCGCGATAATTGCAGAAAAAAGGTCCGGACGTGAAGCGGCCGAGCGGGAATTAGGGAGACCAGGATGAGGCCCAGATGCGAGAGCATAAATTGTGCATTCGGCCAAAGGAAATAGTTGGCGAGTATGAATCCACAGGGGAAAACTTGAGTAGACAGTCTGAAGTTTAGAATCGGAGGGTTGGTGCGGTTACCGATGACGGTCAGGACGCAGGCGCTTAAATTCAGCGGCACGTAAGCGAGGTGGCTTGGAATCGGCGCTTTCAGAGCAGAGCGGTGGGTACAAACAAAGAAGGCTAGTGAGCAATAAATTAGCGCCGCCTGAATTGTTAAAAAGACGATTCGGATAATCATATCGTGGGGGCTGTGGTCGAGCACAGTGAACAGGACGGGTGTAGTACAACCGACAACGCAAACACGCGCAGTGCACATTCCAACAACGGCAGCAGCACTGCCGTCGGTGACACGAAGGGTTGATTAAACGGCGGGTGCCACAAGCTTCTTCAGACGACGGCAAAAGGAGGAGCTCAAGACAGAAATTTGAGCGCCAGTGTCAATCAGAGCCGTAACTGGTGCAACGTCCACGCAGACAACGAGAAGGTTACAACGAGGTGCGGGTTTTGGGGCCGGGTCGTCATTCCAGCGTCACCTCCGGGAGCTGCATTGGTTAGTTTTCATAATGAGAGCGAGGTAAAGGGGGAGTCGACAGGCTTTGAAGTTGCGGCGAACGAGAACGAGGGATCTGAGGGGAAGGCGATCAGCTGTACATGCGCGGTGTCGGAGTATTGTTGGCGTTCGAGAACTCAGGACGGGAAGACATCTGGCACGGTCCGTAGTCGGCACGGTGATTGTAATCAGAACGAGGTCCGTTGTGGGCACGACGATCATAGTTAGAGCTAGGCCCGTAGTCCATACGACGATCTAAATTATATCCAGGGTGAGGTGGGGAAAACCAACAGCTGCGGCAGTGGCGGGAAATGTGGCCGACACGCGAGCAGGTGAAGCATATAGGCCGGTCGTCTGAGGTTCGCCAGTCCACAGGATTCCGGTAGCAGTAACGCGGCGGGATGGCCGGAGTCGGTGAAGCAGCAGCAACCAACGGAGCGATGGTTGGCGTACAGGGCGACTCAGAGGGCAGGCCAGAATTGAAGCCCACGTTCGCGAACTCCTTGCGAACAGCGGCCTGGATCAAAGCAATCGTAGCGTCAGGTGGCTGAGGGGCGAAGGTGATGGAAGTCATACCCTCCAGTTCTCTCCGTACTATTCGGGTTATATTGGCAGGACGGGACGGCTGTCGCAGTGTTGGCAAGTCTTCACAGGAGGATGTCGCCGCCGTGTTCGGAATCGGAAGGCAGTCGAAACGGGGAGGAATGCGGCTTTGTTTAGCTTGCTCAAACTGCCGTCATACCTGGAGGATGGAGTCGACCGTTTTGAGGAGTCTTTGCAGAGGAGTTAACTTTTGCAGAGGAATCTTAACCAACCACAGTGTATTTCCATCTCGTTTAGTGTTTATTTTATGCTCTGAATATCTGGTGGTCTGGAATGGGAGCAAGAAAGGTGCAGACTCTTTGTCAGGCATCCATTTGCCTTTTGGTCTGCGCCCTAGCAACTGTATCATACGTTGTCTGAATAAACTCTTTGACACTGTGACTCTTTGACTATGTTAAAAGCGTCGTCAGCTATCCGGTTGAGTATGTGGCCCACCTTTTCGGTCTGACATGGCGCTGTCTGGTTTACGGCAAAGAGCGCGGACGTCCTGGATATAAGAGATGTAAGACTCGGTGGACGACTGAGCTCGAGAAGCCAGGTCCTTTTAGCGCCGAGCTTGCGTCCAACTGGCTTGCCGAATAAGTCGCGGAGCTTCTGCTTACAGGTGTCCCAAAAAGTAAGTTCTTCCTCATGCGTCTCAAACCAGACGCGCGCCGTGCCCGCCAAGTAGTAGATCACGTTAGCAAGCATGAATGTCGGGTCCCAGCAGTTGTGCTTACTCACACGATCATACATAGCTAGCCAATCTTCAACATCCACGTTATCGGTGCCACAAAAGGTGCCCGGGTCACGAGGCTGTGCCACAACAACGGTCGGCGCTGGGGTTGACGCTGTGGCCGGATGTGCGTTGGACGGCGTAGCAAAGGATTCAAAGTGACGACCGCTGCGGAGGTTCAGTGCGTGGTGTAGTACCAAGCACAACCTCCTCCAAATATTACGAGGATAATTCAGCAGCAGGAACGATAGGCCCTGCACAGAAGGCACACCAGAAAACCCGGTCACTCAAGCACTAGCTTCCTCTTCTCCTTGGCAAGCATGCCAAAGCACTAGCTGCAGCGTCCTAGTCGTCGTCGACTGCCCAGCGACAAAACAACGTCCTCTTCGCTTCCCGCCTGTGTACCGTAAGAATATTGATTCCGCAGTGAAGCTAGAGGTAGGAAATATGAAGCAGTTATTGGCGAAGTGACAGTGTACGAAGCGCGTGCAGGTTTCTGCAGTTTCCTGTTAGGATGCGCATAACTTAGTACTGAATTTGTTACCAGGCATAGACATCTTTCACGTAAAGACATTTGCTTCCTATAGGATTGTGCAGCATTATTTAAGCTTCTAGACACAGCATACTGTGCGCGGTGCCTCTGGAGAAAGCAATCAGATCTGTGTATTCATCTATCAGTTTGATATGAGCAAATTAATTCAGCTTTTCATTTTTCTTTTTGTAACGGGCCGCTTGGCATATCCGGAAAAAACGTTTTAATAAAAAATATTGCAGCAGGGTAGAACAGCTCAACAAGGTTGTTTTTCGCTTTCAGGAAACTTCCAAGATGGTACCTAATGGTTGCATATAGCTGTGCATGTCAAACCTCAAAAGACGTAAAGCCTAAAGGCACACTGAGGAGAAATTGAAATTGGCTTGTATCGATAGAATACCAGCTCTTGATCTCAAAAACGCCACTCTTACTGAAAACAAAGCTCTTGCAAGGTACAAAATAGCAAGAACCAAAATACAGGTACCGCCGCCACAGGTCAATGACGGGTGTACAAGCGTGGTGGCGTCATAGGACAAGAGACGCCACCTTGGAGGAATTTTCCTTCCTACATGAAGCCGGGAATCTCTGAGGCTGACAAAGGAAGGTTGCACGGTTCAGTATTGAAGTAAGTTTTTGTTTTAAAATCGATAGTGCACTTTTATCACACAAGGAAGGCAGACAAAGACAAACTGAATCATGGAAGCAAAGAAAACCGATGCTTGGCGGCGCCACAAGCGGCCAGGAGAGTTTCCAGTTGTTAATGTTAAGGTGCTTCGAGTCTATGAGCTTTGCGTGCCCCGTGGTTTTGTTTTTGACGCGCCTTGATTTACAAGCGCCGAACAGCAGACGAACTCCAAGTTCCGCTTCAAGTCCTAGTTGACGTTTGAAGGAGCCTGTTAAGGCTTGTCATATGATAGCCACGGTCGATGAAAAACTATGATAGCACGGTGGTTGGTGGTGGTACAAGGGAGCACTTGTGTTTTCGCACGCTCGGCCGGCGAAACATTCCCGGATGTGCCAGTCAAATTCAAACTACTTAACGGGAATCGTTTATTAGGGACGGGAGACAAGGTACAAGGCAGCTAAAAAAAATTGCTGATGGCCTAGCTCTGTTAGTCCAGGATATACGTAGCGAAAGCGCGGAGATTTCTGCATCGAAAGGGTGCATTCACTAGGTTCGCCTTTATTGATAGTTGTAACATGAGCCGTCGTGACTGAGTGGTAGCGTCTCCGCCTCAAACGCCAAACGCCGTGGTTCGATTCCGTGGTTCGATTCCGTACTTCGGCGCGTGATTCTTTTTAATTCTGTGAGAGGGCGGGGTTTTAGGGGCTTCCATAGATGCCGCCACCGAATACGTTGGTTAGCGGTTAAGCGCGGGCTCTGTTAAGGCGCGTTTAAGCACCGGCGTAACACACGCGCGCGCTGCACGGCGACGTCAAGTCGGCCAGAGCGAGACCCTCTATACTCAATCTGCGCTTGACCGCCGACGCGTTCGGCGGCTTCGGCGCACTCTGACCGCACTGGAGGGGGAGACTTGGAGCATGTCTTTATTTCACGCCGAGTGCGCCAGCCACCGGCGGCGCGGCCACACTGATTCGGCTCCGCGGCAAGGTGCGCGTTGTGACGTAATTCAATAGCTTCGGCAGTTGGGTGGGGCTGTTCTTTTCGAGCTCTCGCCTAATTTATTCCATTCACAGTACATATCTGAAGGTTTATGCAAGTGGGTGAGAAAGCCCGATCCAGTGGACCCGTTGGATCTAGCGGAAGCCGTTGAAGCGTCGTGCGCCGGCTTTAGTTTCAAGCCACCAACTTTAAACGCGACCATCCTTGAGCACCCATCTGTTTTTTGTGAATAAAAATTAAATAAATAACTTGGCCCTTGCAACAGTGGGAGACCTCGACGGCACCTGCTGCACCGTGCAACCACGTCGGTCAAGGAATCACAATCTGTAGGCCCCAAAGCCTCGGCCTGCCTCCGATGGGCGCAAGGCGCCGACCTTGTCCGGGCGCCTCGCGACTCTCCGCACTGGGGTATGCTCATGAGGAAGGGGGAAACGACCCGCCGGCGCCCAACCTAACCGTGCTCCTTCAAAAGCATCGCACGCTCTTTGGGGCTGAGGTCACTGAAATACAGGCCAGGGATTTTGCGAGAACTATGTCGTCGGGTTCGTGAACGGGATCAATCGTAACGCTGGCAAGACGCCGGTGCAGACGTAAACGAAGCGACGACGGTAGCGACCCCCGATAGATGCCTTCAACGTGCGGCGGCGGTAGCTTTCATTTCGGCAGCTGCTAGACCGCACCGCTAGCTGCCTGAAATCACGAAGTCTCCGTTTACGTCACGTTTCACGTCACTCGGTCCTGTGACGTCATAAGAGCTCTCCGTGACGCCGTAAGAGTTCTCGAGTTTGAATCGGAACGGCGGGGAAAACGTTTTCAACTTCTAATCCAAATTTCTTTGAAACAAATGCATCTTTCGCTGCCAGACAAGCGGCAGCAAAGCCATGAAATGCCGAACTATCAGATTTTGGTAACAAAAAAGTTTGATAGAGTTCTCCTCAGTGTCCGTTTAACCTCATTGCTGACCTAATCTTTTCATGCTCTCTCTATGTGTGTAGATCAGCTAGTGAAGTTCTCTAGTAGAGCTCGGAATTCAAAATCTGCTACAACTTCTAGCTTCCTTTCTCGATACGAAACAAGATTAAACTCTATTACAACCTCCAAGGAAAATTTTGACGCCTTACAAACGTTGCTTACCGTGCACAGTTATTCCATTGCATTGAATCCACCCCTGTGCAGCAAACTGTTGGGCTGCTTTTGATCTCGAATGTGACTCTCGTCAATATCAGAGCAACATTATAGCATCCAGATTGTCTTTGTGGTAGTGCAAATTTTAAAACAGATGGTAGAAAAATGAAGAGAGAGACAGGAGTGACGATTCCAATCATAAAAGAGGGTTCTCGTATAAGATCCGAAACTTCGACATGCATCATGCAATGCTGGTGCGGTATATATATACTTGGCACAGTTGAGATTCATTGGCTTTCTTCTGGAGCCGAACTAGGAATAAATAATAGATCTGTTATTTAATTCTCATTGAAATTAAGAGTCGGCGCTACTTTCTGAATTTTTGACAGCAGCAGTGAATTCAAAACTCTTTTCACTTGGGCTTACAAGGCCTCTTTAAGTGCATCTAAATCTATGCTAATGACCTTAAGAATTGGAAATTGCCTCTTACATTCCTGCTACAGCTCACAAATCGTTTTTTGCACGTCATGTTTGGTTGAACCCGGTTATATACCCTAGCACGTTTGTTGCACTTGACACACAATGTTACCCTTCGGATTTATACCAGTGCATCGACTCTTCTAGATCCGAGTGCATGCAACAAATGGTTGTATTGCTTCTTATTTTGAAATGTGACTTTCATCTGCATAATGGCCAACAACATAAGTGCTAGGGACGGCTTTCATCATGCATCTATAACATATCTGTAACTTTCAGAATTGGTTAAAGGAAGGACTAAATGATGCTGTAAGAGCCGTTAGCCGCTCGCTTTTCGCATTATTTTACAGTGAACTTGCAATGTCGACAAGTACTTGCTCAGTGCGCATGGTGTCATATAATGTGAATGCAGAATCAAAGTTAAGCAGTTTTCGCTAAAAGATAATTTTTTTGGTTATTTCTCTACTGAATTTCAAAAGGAATAATTAAAACTATATGTCAAAAGAAAATTTATACACGAGAAAAACGTGTGCCTGTTGCATATGATTAAAAAGTAATCATTTCGTGAATGCTCAAACTCTGTTCCCTTCCATATTAAACAGGCCTGTACAGTCTCGACTCGACAAGTCGTTGCTAATGACCCAACACGCACATGACCATGAACAGCCTCTGTGGGCTTTGTTCACACTCATATGGCCACGCACAGCCTCTGGGAGCTTTCTCAGCACATACACAGAGGCACGCACAGCCTGGGCCAGCCTTCGCTCAGCACACAGGTGCCCACGCCGGGTCTCTGCGCGGAGAGATGTCTACACAGAGTCCACAATTTTTTCACGAATATGTACACTGATAGAGTGTGCGTGGATATCTATCCACGCAGAGTACACGCTCATGTCCACGCAGGACACACGCAGCACACACATATCCGCGCTCAACTTCTGCGAGTTATTGCACAAAACGTGCGTGATCGCACACAAATATCTGTTATCGTACAAATTCACGCACAGTTCCTTTAGTAGGGAAGCCATTGCGCAGACTGACCCGAGCAACTCCGTGATGCACAGATTGCGCGCTGCTACTGACGACTCGACGGTGCTTCCGTGGTGCAGCGTGATGATACCAGTGCAAAGCGACTGAGCAATGTTGTGGCGGAGAGAAACGTAGCTTTTTACTAGAGAAGGGGATCAGCTCTGCAAGAGGGCTTGTCGCATACGGAATCGCTGTGCTACATTATTCCGTACCAATTACAGAACCGAATTTCAGCCGATTGCGAGAGGAACGGCCGTCACATAAGTTAGCTACTTTGTTGACACCGCTGAAATATGTGCTCTGGAATCGCAGTCACCAGAAGGACGAGATGCAGCCAGTGTTCTGTCTACATCAATCACGGCTTCTAGGAACGTCAGAGTCAGCACCTGTTACAGCTCATGTATTTCTGGGTGCTTTGCCATATCCTTGAAGGTAGGGAGGGCACACCTCAGTAGCCAAACTCCGCATTATTGTTGCTGAGGAGCTAACCCCGATATCCCAGCTTTCATACAAAGTGTTGCCGATACAACGAATGTCTATGCTGAATAAAGTGCAAGAAATGCTTACTGACGACATTGTACAACCGTCCACTAGCCTTAGACTTTACGTGTGATGCTGGTGAAGATAAAAGACAACACATTGCGATTCTCTATCAATTATAGGAAAGTAAATTGTGCCACAAAACGCGATGTAAAGCAACTTCCGCGTATCGATGTCTCCTTGGATCGACTGAGTAGTGCTGAATGTTTCTCTCACTGGACCTTTAAATTGTAACTGGGATATCGAATCGGATGAAAGGGACAGAGAGGTGACAGAGTTCTTGACCCCTGACGGCTTTTATGAATTCAATGTGCTGCCTTTCGGCATGTCTTCCGCACCAGCAACCTTCCTACGGATGATGCACGCCGTTCTCTCTGGATTGACACGAACGGCAGGCGAGCCTAGTGTACCTTGATGTCACCTTTGCTCTTACCTTCCAGGAACAGCTCAGCCGTCGGTTAATGGTGCTAAAGGCTCTTGGTTCCAAGCAGGTGACGATAAACACCGGAATGCTACTGCGGTATCCAGGAGTTCTGTTTTCTTGGTCACGTGATAAGTGCTGAGGGAGTTCGCCCAGACCCCGAGAAGACTGCTGCTGCGGCATAGCTAGAGCGCCCGACCGATAAAAACTTCGTTCCAAGGTTTTTGGGCCCCTGCGCCTGATACACGCGTTTCGCCGAAAAATTCAATAGTTGCTGAACCTCTTGCATTATTTACCAGAGATAATATCCCTATTGCATGGCAAGAGGATCAAGAGGCTGCCTTCAACGAGCTACGGAGGCGGCTACAGACTGTCCTGGTACTCGCCCATTTTGACGAACTAGCTGCCACCGAAATTCATACCGATGCCAGATTTCTTGGTCTCGGTGCTATTCTGTTCAATGGCAATAGCGCAGGCTTCTAAAGCTGAGGCCCTCTGGTAGTTTCGGCGATCAGCAAGTTCCGACCTTCTGACTTGACTTGGCAGCAGCGCGGGCGGCATAGACGCGTCGTGTGAAGCTTTTCTTGGCATTATTGCAGACTCTGCTGTACAATCTACCCTTCGCCAGCGATCACATCCAAAGCTCGTGCACAAGATAGTGGCCAAGATACTTGCGCAAGTGGAACACGCCCACCAGGAGAAGCTGCTATAAAGGCGGCTGGAGGACGGCGCCGCGACCATTTGGCGGCAGCACGGGCGGCATAGACGCATCGTGTGATGCTTTTCTTGGCACTGTTGCAGGTTGGGATTCAATTTTTTATATTACTGAATCTCTGTGTGTATTTCCGCCCTGTCTGCTTGCAGAATCTTCTGTTGCGTACTGTGCATTGAGCCACTTAGGTAGCAGCTCTAGATGACTGAGCTGGCCTAATTTCGTGAAGAGTGAAGAAAGGAGATGGGAGAATTCAAAGCTAAGATGGAACGAGATTTAAGGACTAAAATACGGGAACTGAAGGGAAGCCTCTCGTTTCTAAGTGATCAAAACGGCACTCTGCTGTGCGAGAACAAGACACTCAAATAGCGAAATGAAAAACTGCAAATTGAATGCCAAGAACTGAAAAATGTTACAAATTTGCATGAGCAGAGGGTCACAGCGTCCGAGCAGTATTCTAGGGTCTGTAACATTGAACTAAATTGCATACGTCAACAACAGGACGAGCATCTTCCTAAGATTCTTCACGACATTGGGGAACTTCTAAACGTGCCCTTTGCTGATGACGACATTGAGATTCGTCATCGTGTACAAACAAACAGCTGAGATGCTGCGCCGAATATTGTCAAATTCCGACACCGCTCCAATCGTGTTGCAGTGCTACAGAAGGCGAAAAAGATGCGCATTTCGACAGAAAATTTTGGCCACTCCGCTGGCGCCCCCGTTATCATCAACGAACATTTATGCCCGGTAGTTATGCAGTTACTACAAATGCATATATCAAAAAAGAAAGAACATAGGTGGAGGTCTGTTTCGGTTCAAAACGGAAAGGTGCTTGCGAAGAAATATGAGTCGTCTGATGTTCATAACCGACAAACACAGGATCTTGACAAGATCGTTTAAATGAAAATGGTGATGCCCCCATCTGATGTAAATGCCGTTGTTCGTTCCCACAAAGATATCAGGCTGACATGCTTTCACCTTAATATCTGTTCCGCAAGACATAAAGAAGGAGAATTAGCTAAGTTTTTAAATCAATTTTCGTTTGAGTTTGACGTGGTCATGTTAAGAGAAAGTTTGTATAGCTCAAAGGAAGAACTATAAAAAACCACAGGTTACCAAAGCTTTTTCTGAAACGATCACACAAAATCGCGGTGATGTGGCAGTTCTGGTAAAGTATGCGCTGGGCTTCGAACTGATGCCGGAGTCCAGCATTATCAATGCAGATATTGAATGTCTAACTTTGAAATCACGTGGTTACATGTGCTGTGTAATTTACCGGCCTCCTGATTCTAATCTAAGTAATTTCTACGATTTTGTTGACAATATCCTGGAATACGTGAACAAAAAGAGGTTCAAAGCTATTCTTGGAGGAGATTTTAAGATTGATATCCATAAACCCTCGCCTGCTCGAACAGAGCCCTTTTCGATCCTAGAGTCCAATGCACTCGCTGGTTTTACAGAAACTGCGGCCCGTGTCACCGTCCGCACAGACACTTAAATCAATTTCTTTACTTCGAATATTGACGCAAGCCATAGGCATTCGGGTGTTCTTTGCAGTGATATAGTGATCATTTTCTGATTTTCATGCTCATAGAAACGCTCATAAAGTACTACACGACAAACCTTCTTTTTCCATACAGAATATTATGCCTCTTACACTTGACGCATTCCTGCCGAGCATCGAAAACATAAGCTGGAATGATGGTTTGCGGTTTATGGGTGTTTAACGTCCCAAAGCGACTAAGGCTATGAGGGATGCCGTAGTGAAGCGCTCCGGAAATGTCGATCATCTGGGGTTCATTTACGTGCACTGACATTGCACAGTACACGGGACTCTAGAATTTCGCCTTCAGCTAAATTCTACAGCCGCGGCTGGGATCGCACGCACGTCTTTCGGGCCAGCAGCCGAGCACCATAACCACTCAGCCACCAAGGCGGCGGTTAAGCTGGGATGATGTGTACCACTCAGAGGACGTGGATGCAGCCTGCGAGTCGTTCATTTCTATGCTTAAAATGATTTATAAACAACATTTGGAAGAAAAGACTCTAAGGGTGAAAGAAAAAAATCGCAAGCCCTGGCTTACTAAAACGCAATTAAGGATGATAAAAATGAAAACAAAGCTTTTTAAAAACTTTCTGAGTACTAAATCTTTGAGGGACTTGGCGAGCTATAAATAATATCGGAATAAGGTGACTGCTCTTTTAAAGCGGGAGAAAAGAGCATTCTTGAATGATCAATTTGAGGCCTGTAAGGGAAGCAGCGACGTTTGAAAAAAAACTTAATTATTTATTCAGGCGCACATCAGCTGTATCTCCTTTCAGTGGATTAATTCATGAAGGGCACCACATAGAAAATTAGAATTTGCAGAAGTATTCAACAACTTTTTCATAGACATTGTCGTTAATGCGCCATCATGTGATACTGTGGGGCTAGATATAAGACTTAATACTGACAGTATTTTTCTTGGACCAACTGATAAGCATGAAATTTGCAGTATTCTTTCTTCTTTCAATACAGTAAAGCCTTCAATATTGATGGCATTGAAAAAGGACCGTTGAAACATGTTATCAGTCCTGTAGCTCCTGCACTTACTTACACACATAACCTTGCTTTGTTTTCTGGGCAGTTTCCCAAATTAGTGCAGATTTATAGTTATTTTGCTTTTTAAAAGTGGAGGCAAAAATAATATGTCTAAATATAGGCCCACATTGATCCTACCAGTTTTTTCTATTGGGTTAGAAAAGGTCATCCATCGTTGAATAACGAAGTTTTGCGCTAATTTCTCCTTTCTTTTTTCATACCAATACGTGTTTTTGGAGGGCAATCTACTGAAACCGCCCTCTTGATGCAAAAAGAAATTATTTTGAGTGCTTTAGGAAATAAATATATCTGTATAGGTGTATTTATAAATTTTTCAAAGATGTTCGACCGCCTTATTCACCAGGGCTTATAAAGAAAATTGAAAATTCCAGGCATATATGGCACTCCTCTGTCTATTTTAAAGTCATATTCGCAGCATCGTCTTCAATGTGTAATAATAACAAAGCAGCTCTCATCATTTTTTACTGTTAAAACCGGTGTTCCGGAGGGTAGCATTTTAGGTCCATTATTGTTTTTTGTACATAAATGGCATCACGAAAATCGACAACATAACGGAGCACATAATATACGCAGACAATACAACTACGCTTTTTGAAGGCGACACTCCTGATTCGAAAATTCCTGTTGTATGCAGTACGCTAGACAAACTGAATGCTTGGAGTGAATAACATTTACTAATCATAATAATACAACAAACAAAAGCACTCATATTCCACCACAAGCAACGTGTAATTCTTCAAAATTTTGATTTATGCATGGAAGACTCCATTATAAACTGTTCACATTCTGTAAAGCACTAGGATTTATTTTTAACGAAATTTTGAGTTGAAACGCTCAGATAGACAATGTTGTACCTAAACTTTCGTAATTCACGGGTGTTCTTGCAAAATATCGCTCCTGTTTACCAGTGCCAATATAACTAATAATGTACAATGCACTATTTTTGCCCTATATCAGATATTGATTTTGGCCTGGGGCAGTACCACGCAGACAGATATCCAAAAACTGTTTCGAATACAAAAGAAAGCAATTCGTTTTATTGCAAATGCAGAATATCGAGCTCACACAGATGAGTTGTTTACCCGCGTCAATATATAAAAATTCTGAAACTTTAGGAATATTAGTTAGCCACAAGGTATAAAAAGTCCCTTCACACTATCCACGATAGCTTTTTAGACATGTGCGCGCTAAAGCCAAATGATCAAACATATACTCTTCGAAACATTGAGTTTTGGTGGGTCCCGTTCTCGCGCATTACATATGGCCATCAAGTGCTGCACCATAACGTTCCAGTACTGCTAAATAAATTTATTTTGAACAACGTCTGTATTGACACCTGCAGTCCGAAAGACATCCGGGACATGTATTAACAGTTGTAATGCCATTTATGTTGTTTGTGCCTGAGACCGCATTTTGATCACTTGACGCACTTCTTTTTGTGGTATATTTGAGAACTTGTGACCGCCTTGCTTGTCAGGTTATCTCATGTGCCAAATGTTTAGCGCTTTATTTCTCACGCAAATCTTAGACGTGTTGTTTTTTCTTCTTTTTTTGAACACGTGTCCCCGCACGCTGCAAGCCATGTTTACGGGCGTTCGGACTGCTTCAAGTGGAAGGCTTTTCCACTTTTAACCTGAACCAATCCTCATCATTATATGATGAAAATAAAATGATTATTTGCTTGATTGATTGATTACTTTTCTGACTGACTGATAGATTTATTATCTGTATGGTTGCCGTTGCGCGATGTGAATGGCCATCTTTCACATCATTGGTTATGCTGGCTTGCCAACCTCAAGGACCCCTCGGGTCTTCTTAAGAGGTGGAGCCTCCGGCCCCAAGAATACGATATCACAGTTGTATACAATTCCCGCCGTTAGCACAACGATGCCGACTATTTGTCGCATGCACCTGTTGGCGTTGCCCGCCTGACACTGAGGACGACTTCCTGTTGTTTGCTGTCTTCACGTCGTCCGATTTGACTCAGCTTCAACGGGCTGACCCCGAACTACGCCCGCTCCTCCAGCACCTCGAGGGTCTTGACGTCGCTTTTCCGCGGGCATTCGTCCGCTGCTTCTGCTCGTGCAGGCTTCAAGATCACATCCTGTACATTAGGGGCTTCGAACATAAGAAGGAAACCTTTCTATACTGGTTATGACATCCTAACTATCTCCCAAAAATCTTGCACACCTGCACAACGAGCCATCGGCCGGCGATATCAGTGTCACCCAAACATTCGCACGCATTCGTGCGATGCACTACTGTCCCAAGCTGCTGTCTTTAGTCCAGCATTATGTGAAGATGCGCCGGGACTGCCAGCAGCGAAAGACGCCACCCTTGAACCTGCAGGGCTTTTCGAACTTATACCACCACGTACAGCAGCTTTCCAACAAGTTGTAGGGGACTTTCCTGGCTCATTCTTTGTGTCGTCATTAGGGAAAGAAATAGACTGCTGTGACGACAGACAACTTGACGCGGTACGCATTTACACAGCTCCTTCTCCGCGCTACTACGACCGAGGTGGCTCAGTTTTTTCTCACATCTATAATCTTGCGTAACAATGCACCATCGGTCGTCATCACGAACTGTGCCACCGCCTTCACGGCTGAAATTATGCGGTCTCCATTCGAGCTTACTCACACCAGTCACAGCAAGACCACGACTTATCGTCCGCAAATAGACGGACTCACTGACCGCCTCAACCGAACGCTCGTAGAAGACATGCGTTCTATGTATGTCGATTTTGAACATCGCAAGTGGGACGAAGTTCTCTCTTGTGCAGCCTTCGCCTACAATACGGCAGAATTGAGCACGGCGGGTTGTCTGGAGCCTCTCTTGGAACGGATATTGTGAGCGGCGACTGTGCGTTTGCCTGTGCTGCTTTTCGATGCGCGACGGAGAAAGGAATGATGGATGCTTAACCGAGTTCACTGAAGTGGATATCGTAAACGACGGCTGATCTTTACCCTCGCTCTGGTTTGCGAATGGCAGTATGGCGCCGTTGTGAGCGAATTGAGACTAGCGACGGCTTTGCCGCGCCCTTGGCCAGCAGAGACGGGGCCCCAGCTCGCGGCATCGATGGTGGAGGCGAGGCCTTGCGCGCCGCTGCTGCGGCGCTACCGAGAGAGGGCGCTCGCTAGTGTGACGTCACGCTAGGAGGATAAATGGGGCTACAGCTCGGCTTCTCGCAGAGGTCGGCGCGCTGCCTTGCGCTATGTCGGATGATGTGTACAAGGCGAGGCTGGAACGATCTGCTTTCGCAATCTTCCAGGCTTAACCAAGCTAAGCCTTCAGCCAATTTTTTCTAAGTAGTTGACCGACCACAACCGCGGGAGCCTTCTTTGGTTCCCGCATGAATACAGCTTACATGATTTACTTTAATTAGTATGCACTGAACTCAAATTATGCTCTTGATAGGGCACGGCACTTGGCTAGCAAGCAACATGTCTACGCATCCGCTACTGCTTTTGCCGATTTTGCCGTGGATTTTCACTGCTACAACACCCTGCAACGGTCAACGAAGGGCCTTCTTCCGCGTGCCTCGTGAAAATGATGTCGTGGAATGCCTTATCTTCGACTACCGTATGCCATCTGTGACGTCAACACTCGACGCTGTTGGGATTCAGGTGGCGTGACTGGACCGGAGAAGAGACGAGGACGATCGGAGGAAGAAAACTTGGAAAACTTTAGAAAAGCACTATTTACATTATGTACAAATACGGGCAACTGAGAGTGCTTCTCAGTAAAGAGAGCTTCTTAGCAGTCGGGAGTCTCTGGTGTCTCTCATGAAGGGGGCTCTCTTCAGGTACCAAACCAGCAGCTCCTTAAATACTCTTCGTATTCCCCTGATCCCTAGCTGGGGAATACAGTTCGAAGAATGATGTCCAATCACAAGATGAAACTGATGGTACCACCCACGAGGAAACATCAGGGCGGTCCTGATGTTTCCTCGCAGCTCGGTCGAGGGAAAGAGAACAGGACCCGATCACGTTGTCGTCCACGAGGCCTCCACGTGTGTCCGGACCGCGCCCATGTTGACCTGGAAGGCGCCTGCATGACACAGGAATGCAGGCTGTCTCCCAGCAGGGATTGAAAGATCTTGTACTGGTGACCGGAACGCGGAAGCTCTGTCGAAGGTGCGGAACTCGTGCAATTGTTCAAATGCAGCGTGGCCGAAGGGGACCACACTGATACCGCACTTCGTCGTGGTGAGGACCGGAACGAATACGCTTATGGTCGTCGCTGCTTCCTGCATTCCTGTTCGAACTCGTGGGCACGCTATTGTCGTCGCTGCTTCCGGCATTCCTGCAGCCACGTCTCCCCCAGAGGGCTCACCCACCCTCGCTGTGGTCTTCAGGGAATCCTCCCCATGCCCAACTTTGCCGAACTCCACAGCAGGAAGGAAGCGCGAGCACAACAACGCTGTACATAAGGAGCATTGCAGCGACTACTGCTTCAGAGGGCACGTCACTTGGCTGACAAGCAGCATGTCTAAGCTTCCGCTACAGCTTTTGGAGGCGAGTGTTTCAAGCAATACGTTTGCTTATTTTAGTGACAACCGCTTCTGGATAGCCTTGCCGTGCCCTCGAAAGTGTTGTGAAATTTTGTACGACTGCTTGTCAATGCTGCTTTTACTGCTTATGTCGGGCGACGTTGAACAGTATCCCGGGCCAAAAGTAACTGAGAATATGGAAGAAATTTTTGAGAACCAAGCGGAGTTCGCGCGTGTGGTGGATGGCATCAAAGGTGAAATTGTTGCAGTGAGTGCACCCAACCGCGGCGGCTGCGTTTTTATCGAAGCAAAACGCTAAGGCGCCCGTGTGCTGTGCGATGTCAGTGCACGTTAAAGATTCCCAGGTGGTCGATATCATTCCGGAGCCCTCTTCTACGGCACCTCTTTCTTCCTTTCTCTTTTCACTTTCTCCTTTATCCCTTCCCTTAAGGTGCAGTCCAGGTGTCCAACGATATACGAGACAGATACTACGCCATTTCCTTTTCCCAAAAACCTATTATTATTATTATTTTTTATTTGCAGTGAGCGCAAACACTGACATCTTAAAGAGCCTTCTTGATGCATTTGATGCGATGAATAACGTGATTAGTAAGTTAGAAGAAATAGTCCAGCAGCAGGCTTCAAAAGTTATCGATAACGAGAACCGAAGCCGATGTTACAATTTACTTGTATTTGGCGTCACTGAAACTGAGACAGACGCTGAAACGGAAAGAGAATAAAAACTGAACTAACTTGTTGCGGAGAATATATCTCGAAAGCCTATGGGCGTGCAGGTTGACACACTGGAGCGAATTCATCGCGTTGGTAAAGCCCAAGAACAGAAATGTAGACCAGTTCTTAAATTTTACGGTTCCAGAGAAAACGAGTGTCCTGAAAAAGGAACAAAATCTGAAAAGAATTTCTTGGCGTATTAGCCCTGACTACGCCAAAGAAACTGTAGAAGTAGGCCGACAACTATGGGACAGCGCAGTCGTAGACAGGGCTAAAAAGGCTTCCTTGTCCATGATAACCTTCGCGTAAACAACGAAACCTATATCTGGGATCACAGGCGAAACGAACGCTGTCTGCTGTCTACCGGCCGCGGAGATAAGGCTGATAATTCCAGACAGCACCAGTCAGATGAGTAAGGCAGCGTAGTTGACCTTGATTCCTTAATCAAGAGTCGACGTTGGACACGTCATCCCTGAAATAGCTACGCCTTTGAAGTCTGAATGCGAGAAGCATTGTAAATAAGACTACAGAATTAGAATACTTGCTCCTTTCACAAGTTAGCACGTTCTAACAATAACAGAAACGTGGTCTAATAACGATAATCTGATGACTGCATTACTCCTCCAGACTATATAATGTTTACAAAAGACAGAGACACACGTGGTAGGGGCGTTTATATCATAGTAAAAAAACCTTTTATCTGCTCTGTTGATATATTTCAATGTTGCTGAAACAGTTTGCTACAAGTTAAAGTTATATAACGTTACTTACATTATCGAAACTGTGTACCGCCCACCCTCTGCTTCACTTGAGTTCTTTGATGAACTAAACACTTTTTAAAGTGCGGATGTGAAAACAAACACGAGACTGATATTGACAGGCGATTTTAACCTACCACACATAAATTGGCAATGCCTATGTTCTGTCGGTACTGATTCGTCTAACGGAGAGAAACTATGAGAAATTATGTTGGCGTATAACCTAAAACACGTTGTGCAAGAGGATACAAGAATAACGCCCAATTCGCGCTAATTGTTGGACTAGGTGTTCCTCTCAAATAATACAGAAGAAAAGACTGTTAACGTTGAAGATGATGTCTTTGACCACAAAATGTTTAGTTGTTGCCATACCACTTAGAATCAGTGAGTTCTCGAGGCCTTATATTCCTGTGCGCGTTAAGGATTATGAGCATGTGGACGACACCTTCATTCTTCACTACCTGGAAACAGCCTTTGATAATTTTGAAATTGACTATGATTTTAAAGCAGTAGGAGAGTTATGGCAGCAATTTAACAAAATTGTATAACACTGCATTGAAGGGTATATTCGAACTCGTGTGAAAAAGACGAAGCACCGAAGCCCCTGGATCACCAGGGACATCATTCATATGAAACGTAAAATAAAAAGGCTACGTAAAAAGAAAAATAAATGTATTCAAGTTTTGCGACTTCTTGCTGAGCTGAAGCAAGCCATGAAAAAGCTTAAAAAAAGTTCTTCGATGAGACAATTAGCCGCTTCCTCAAAACGTCACCGCAAAAGTACTGGCGATACTTTAGTGACAGGAAGGAAAGAATAGAGGAGATTAAGCATGAAAATCAGGTACTTATAATAAAGGAGCATATAGTAGATAACTTTTTCCAGTCTGTATTCACGTCAACCAAAGATAACATAGGCCTTACTTCAGAACGCTTGTTGCCTAGTCAAATGAATGATGTCATAATTTCAAGGGAGGGCGTATTTCAGCAGCTCCTCTATTTGGGTGCTAAAATGCCAATGGACCAGACAACATACCAACCCAGTTTCTGCGAAGATATGCCGAGTGGGCATCGCGATAACTTAAACTTATTTTCCAAAAATCTTTGCACGCCCGTGCTGTACCATAAGTTTGGCGTAATGCACTAGTAATTCCGGTGTTTAAAGGGGCTAACCGAACACTTGAAAATAACTACCACTCAATATCTCTTACATCGATTTCTTGTAAACGTATGGAATATAATATAGCGAAGCACATCATTCATCACCTAGGAACAAGTTGTATACTTTACCCTCACCAACACGGATTCAGAGCAGGTCTTTCCACCACTACACATCTCGTAGAGAAAATTCATGATTTGACAATGATGATTGATGCGAAGCAGCAGATTGACATAATCCCTGTAGATTTTGCGAAAGCAATTGTTAACGTGCCACACAATCAATTAGTTTTTAAACTGAAAAGCGCTGGAACTAAAATGAATATTGTAAAATAGAACAATGCGTGCTTAACTGATCGTCACCAGGTGGTCAAAATGGATTATCATGTGTACGTCTCACTAGCAGTGCTTTCAGGTGTTCCGCAGGGTTCTGTTCAGGGACCGTTGTTAATTTTGGTGTATATTAAAGATATTTCTGCTGCCATGAAACCAAATGTACGACTAAAGCTATTCGCAGATAACTGTTTAATTTGTTCTACAGATAGAGACACGGACGGCCAGCTAAGAATTAATAACTATTTAAAGGCATTAAGCGAATGGTGCAAAAAAATGCGACATGGCAATAAATTATTCGAAATATACATACACGCACCACGCAAAGAAGAAACCTATTCTTTTTTTCCCATACTTCACTGGTGACAAGTGTTTGGTAAACGTAACTCAGTTTATGTATCTAGGAAAGACAATAACACAAAAGTTAAGTTTGGGCAAACATATAGAAGAGGTATGCTCTAAAGCATACCAGAGGTTATGTTTTTGAGAAAAAATTAGAGCATGCCACATGGGATGTTAGTCTAATTTCATATAAAGCTTTTGTGAGGTCAATCCTTGAGTACGCGTGAGCAGTATCGAGCCCTAACCAGAATTCATTCAAGAAACAATTAGAAAGAGTTCAGAGGTACGCAGTACGGTTTATTTGCTGCCGACGTCGAAGGACAGACTCAGTTTCCAATATGCTCTCTTCCTGTAACCTGGATTTATTAAAAATGCGTAGACAAAAAAAAATCGGCTGAAGTTAATATTGCAGATGCTCGAAGGAGAGATAAGTATCCATATGGAAGCATACATACAAGCACCAGGCAAACGAAGTTTTAGAACAAATCATAGTCGGATAATTCAGCCGTGCTACGCCCGTAGTGAAATTTTCAGACATTCATTCTTCCACCATGTAGTTGAAATGTGGAATGACTTGCCAATGTGTGTTGTGGAAGAGAGTTATCTGCATAAATTTGAACAATCTCAGGTTAACCATTTGCTTGAAAGTGCCATTTGATGCTTTACTGAGTGTACTGCTTCATGCTGATGTATTCAGTGCTTGTGAATAATGCTGTTTTTATGAAGTTTTTATATCCTCTCTGAAAGGACCCTCACACGAGTGTTGACAGTATTGTTAAATAAATAAATAAATTATTTCGAGTTGTTGCAAAATAAAAAGTGCTCAACGATTAAATTAAATACCTAAAAATTTTATATTTTTGCATAGAAGCGCAATTTACATATACACGGGCGCAGGAGATGGGTTTTTGAGGATAGCGTTTGCGTCACCGAGTCTAGACGTTGCGATGACCGATCGAAGTCCTCCAGTACACCTGAAATCAAACATCAGATCCCTCGGTTTTCACGCTGTAGAGGTGCGTGGCGATGACACAACAGGGCAGGTAAGATGCCTTTTACCGTTGTCAGTTTATTGGACATGTTTTATTTGCACATTAGTTATACCCCGGCTACACAGACGCTTCTATGTTTGTTGAACTAAAAGTTATTTTACTTGACTACAGAAGTTCGCTGCTGCACAGAAGCTTTAGATGACACTCAGTAAAGATGCCATTCGAGAGCGCAGAGCCCTGCAGAGACAATCGAGATTTTAGCGCGAGAGTGTCAAATTTGCCCTTCAGCGCAAACGCTAGTTTCGTCGTCGTTTTGAGTAGCGTGAGCGAGAACTCTGAAAGGGATGATCCAGCTGCCAATTAGGTCAGGTGACTTTGTGTTGTGATCACCACCTGCCAGTCATGGGAGGCGGCAACCTCGGACTGTGTCCGTCGTAGCAGGTGGCGGTTGCGAGAGAAGAGCAGCCTTGGTCTGGGAAGCCCCACTGGTAACTTCCAGCAGACAGTCAAAATATGTTAGGTGTGAAGCTGGCATCCAAACTTTAACGGCATTTCTTGGAGATGAACAGTCATACTGTTGAGACTGATTCAACGTTTTATAATTAATAATCGCCAAGATAAATACGAAACCTTATCTTTCTGGCATTTGTGCGTGCCTCTATGGTGAACGAATTGCATCGCCGCCAGCCTTTCCTCATAATGTTACTGTCGAGCCCACTTATAACATCCGCAGTTATAAAGAACGCTCGCTTATTATGATTGAGGGTGGAGCTACTATAAAATAAAAAGCTTTAGAACAATTGGTGGGCGTCTGAGCTACAAAGCACAACCAAGAGGGATGAACTAAGATAATACGAACGAAAATGCGCCGTAAATTCATTTTTTTCACATGAAAGACCCGAACATCCAATAAGCGTGGAAGTTAAAGCGCGCCTCGGAGCCCCCGTGGCTCCTGTCCTCGGAAAAAACGTTGAGATTGAGCCAGGCATTAGAAAAGGCGACGTAGTGCCGGCAAAACCGCACACTTTTTGCCAAACGGTGGCGCCAAAAGGAATGCTTTGAAAGGCCACATCTGCTCTGGTGGAAGGTAGCGCAAATTTATGCTTTAACATAGATTTAATTCTGTGTACGTTAGTAAAAGGTATGCCGGTGGTGTTGGGCCGGTGATTTACAGAAACTGGATGCTCCGCTTGAAGGCTTCTCGATGATAAGACTTGCAGGCGAAGCGATTTAGAGAGAAACGAACTTTTTTACGGGCTATTTAAAGATGGGTACAAACAAAAGTCAGTATACGGCGACAACTATCCGCAACCGGCCTAGCCGACCGCCTGTACAGAGGCGAGGGACACCGCGTCCCAACAGTCAAACTGGCGCGCCTTGCACCAGCTCTCAACGGTCACTAACTCCGCTCTCGGCCAGACCGAGCGCCTGCCAGCTAGCAGTACCTAGAGACAAAAAGCACACGGGCGCGGCTCCCTTCGCGGGTACACCCAGAAGGTGCCCGCGCCCCTTTCCACACGTAAAAATAAATTGCTAACTGCGGCTCATCAGTTTCGACGAATAGGAAAGCTCAGAACTGAGGTCAGCGTTTTTCCCTTACCCCCGAGTTCCTCCCTAGGTGGTCTCGCAATCCTTCGCCAAGGGGACAGGGGTCCAAGGTCGAGGCCGGCAGATAGCCCCGCTGTCCGGAGCGGCGAAGGAAACGGCAAGGACGAATGGGGAGACTAACCAAAAAGGCATGAGTCCCCTACTAACGGCGTGCACCAAAGCAAAACAAAATAAAACAAAACCGGACGCGCAGCCTAAGTCACTGCCCTCTCGCGGAATATTTGCAACAGATGTACAAAAAGATGCGATAGCGCGCCGAACTCTACACCTTCCCCCCCCCCCCCCCCCAAGACTCGGCTAATCTATTCAGAAATAAGCCGAGGCAACAAACAACGAAAAGGGTTCGGCAAGTGGCGGTTGACTACCTCTGCACGAGCAAGCAACAGGAGCTTGCGAGCCCGATTGCCGCGACCCTTCGTCACACACTCACACCCATCCCGAGGACAATGCTAATGACAATGCTAATGACAATGCTAACGACAGTGCCTATGACAAATACTCTCAATCTTGTAGCTAAGACAGCACATCATTCTCGGGGCGCTCAAACACCTTTAATATGCAAACAAAGACAGTTCCGAGCAGTTTATATCACACTGTCCGTAATCACTAAAGCACACAAGGTAAAATCAGCATAACTGCCGCACAACCCTGTCGGAAAATCCAACATGGTTTATGGTCGCACTAATAATGGGCATGCTGTCAATAATATCGGGTATGTCGGGGATCATGAGGGTCAAACCGGGACGTGGTGGCGATGTCGGACATTTGTTCGGAGGCTTACCGGGCATGTCGGACAAATGATAATGGGAGCAGAAAACGGTGGGAAGTTTGGTGTCCACGAAAGAAATGATGTTGGGCATGCAGCAACCCATAGCGGTGATAATGGCAGCAATGGGTGGGATGTCGGCTCATTTCTGCAGGGGCATCGCAAACGGCGACGAGCAGGTGTTGGTGATCAAAACCGTCATGCTGAAGGCATGGTTACTCAATTTTGATTTTGTTTGGAACTCTAACAGGGGCGTGCACAAAGCACTTCGTGCTCGGATGAAATCACTGCAGCTATAGATTTGGGCCAATTGTATACGGCGGCGACGAGTAATTGTTCCGAACGTGTTACTACTCGGTCTCAAGTAAACGGATATTATATATATATATATATATATATATATATATATATATATATATATATATATATATATATATATATATATATATATATATATATATATATATATATATTACGAACGTAGGTTGCGTTGGCTCCGCAGAATAAAGATTTAAGAGAAGTGGGCACTTCTACAAAGACACTTTTATTTATCTACGTTTCGACCGCGGTGCGGTCTTCTTCAGGACTGTCTTCTTCAGGACTTCAGAAGACCGCACCGCGGTCGAAACGTTGATAAATAAAAGTGTCTTTGTAGAAGTGCCCACTTCTCTTATATATATATATATATATATATATATATATATATATATATATATATATATATATATATATATATATATATATATATATATATATATATATATATATATATATATATATATATATATATATGTGTTGGCAAAAGCTATCGATAAAGCCTGAACCGTGGAACTAACGCTTGCTGCGTCACCATTAGTCAGTCATGTAGTGAGGCAAAGCCTGCCACCTGCAATCCGATTGGGCACAGCCGTGTGGTGCTCGGCATATATATATATATATATATATATATATATATATATATATATATATATATATATATATATATATATATATATATATATATATATATATATATACCGAAATGCCGAGCACCACACGGCTGTGCCCAATCGGATTGCAGGTGTATATATATATATATATATATATACCGAAATGCCGAGCACCACACGGCTGTGCCCAATCGGATTGCAGGTGGCAGGCTTTGCCTCACTACATGACTGACTAATGGTGACGCAGCATATATATATATATATATATATATATATATATATATATATATATATATATATATATATATATATATATATATATACCGAAATGCCGAGCACCACACGGCTGTGCCCAATCGGATTGCAGGTGGCAGGCTTTGCCTCACTACATGACTGACTAATGGTGACGCAGCAAGCGTTAGTTCCACGGTTCAGGCTTTATCGATAGCTTTTGCCAACAGTGCCACAGAACATAGAGCGGCGAGAACAGATGGTAACAAGGCGCTTTAGCACCTATATGCGCCTCTCGCACCCGTAGATAGTGACTCAGAACTAGCATCGGAACATGGTCGGAAATGTTGCAGCTTTTCAGCAGCTGTGGTGGGGACTACGGCTATATAGCCACCGTCCTGACGTCCGATTTTTTACTGGACTTGCACCGCTGTACTGCAACCCACCCTAGCCGGCGTTTTATCTGCCACCACAGCATGCTGCAGTGCTATGTGGGGAAGCCCACCTAACTGACGTTTTCCGCTTGGTTTTATTGCGGCCTCTGCAATCGCCGCGAGAGGCTTCGAAACAGTGCTGAAACTATGGAAAAGGTATCTCCCAGTTGCTGTCCTTCTCGCTGACTAAATTTTAATTTACCATCGTGATTTTGTGGAGTTATTTTACAACACAAATTTTAGCTAAGTAGAACCATACATTTCACATCTTTACCTAGGTTTCACCGTATTATCTTTTATAATTTTCATGTGAGTATACCATCATAAATGGCATGGCGGATATACTTTTCATGTTTCTGCAATTATGTTTCGTCATCTCTAAAATATCGTAAGCCAGATGAAATTATATCAAAAGGACATTTATCAAGCTATATTTTGAACATTACAATTTAGTTCAAAATATTTTTTCCTCAGTGTGAATAATTTATGAAGGAGACTTCAAAAACGGCCTTTTTTCATGTAGTGCCAGGAAAAAATCTCAAAATTTTCTTAGTTATAAAATCAAACTTTTGGTGGCTAGTTTACGAAGTGTAAACATATTGTAAGTCCTAGAATATATTTATTATTTTTTCTTAGAGATATTGTCTTCTCAATACAATTTTTTTCATAATTTTTAACTTTTTGTGTACTTGAAAATTTTTTTGCGATATTCACACCAAGTTTTGTGTCTAAAAGGCACAGAATATTTCTGTCATATTCATGTAAATTTCTCCTTTATATATGTCTAAAATTTTGCAGGATAAATCGTATAGCTCGGGCCTATCAAAAACAGTTATTTTTCCAGTGGTAACAAAAGTTAAACAACCCATATGTATTACATGTTACAGCAGCAAAAAAATAGATGGAGCCAGTCACGTACAAAACAGAAATTCAGATTGAATTCTGATCGCGGGATCAGTGACAAACTGTGATAAAATTAATGTTTTTACTGCTACTACCTTAATACCTTTCCAGTAAAGCATTTCAGCACCATGGACATCACCATGCGAAAATAATGGTCTAATTATCATGCACGGGTGTTTTGGCTAAAAAAACCAGTAGCTTTCTTGCATTGATGACTCATGTCTTCAAAGAAAGTAAGCTTAAGTGTATGTTTCATTTACTGAGTGTGTAAACTGTAGCTGCCACTTATGAAAAAGAAATTGATTTCCTTTCTTGTCAATTCAATTCACAACACTGAATGAGGTTGCTGGATGTTTCAAAACATTGGCTCATTGCTTAAAAGCCTGCAGTATTTTATTTATTTATTTATTCGAATACCCTGAGGGCCCGCTGGGGGCATTACATAGGGGGGGACATAATCATAGCACAATTTTCAAAGAAAAAAAAAACCCTTCAGGTGGTCAACACGGAAAGATGGGAAACAACATAACGTAAACACTGCTACAAAAAATGCACAAATAACAAAGAAAGAGAACATATTGGTTTGCGATTAAGTGATATAAAAAAGCAAACCTTGCTACTGAACGCGCTGGGATTCCAGATAAGTTGGCAATTTGGACTGAAATAAGGTCTTTTGTTATTGACAAGGTTAAAGGCGAATTGTACTTTGCCCTCTGAGCGAAAATGGGGTTAACTTTGTAGACATGATCAGTACGACTTGAAATATGAGGTGGTGGCAAAATATGCGAGTGCGCAAATGATGTACTGCTGTGATAGAGTGTGAAAAAAGGAAAACTTGGGAAATTTTCTGCGCATTGCGAGTGGCGGCATGTTGAGCTCTTCCTTCAAAGATGAAATGCTTTGAAATCTCGAGTATGATGACAAGATGAATCATGCGGCTTTATTGTGAATAGCTTCAAGTATATTGGTGAGGGTGATTTAGAGGAGATGCCAAATGAATGACGCATATTGCAGTGAAGAGCGCACAAGAGAATTGGATGCTTAAAGCCTGGGTTCCCTGTTGGCTAGACATAAGTGCCGTTTCAGAAAGCCAAGTTTTTTGTGCCTTAGATGTAATATATTCAATTTCTCTATTTATTTGCATCTGCCATTTGCCGCAACACTCTTGGTAGCTTATTCAGGGCAGATTGCAAAGTTATGATGTTGTTAGGACTAGCTATATCTCTGTAAATTACACAGTCATCGGCAAAAAAGGCAAACTGTCGAATTATTATTTAGTGCTATATCATTAATATATATTAAAAATAGAAGCGAACCTATTACCGAGCCCTGATGGATGCCCGACTTGACAAGGGTTAGGCTGGAAATATTATCATTTAATTTAACCACTTCAGAACAATTCGTTAGAAATTGTTCACGCCATTGAGAATCAAGCTATTCAAAGGAGATGCGAGTTGCTGATTGAAAAGTCAGGAGATTATGAACACATGTTTACTGTAATGGGTTGAAAAATACAGTATAATGCTGGATTTGATTTAATTTTGCTATTTGGGACCAGCCAAATGGACAAAATCTTCAACGGTTCCAATGTAAACAAGATACTGAAAGGACCATGTCACACTGATATTGCTAAATCCGATTGAATCACCTGGATTAGCCTAGACTGCATGCGTTCAGTGTTCACTGCACTCTGAAATAAAGGTGGCTGCTTTATGCATGCATTGGTAATGTATATGCCTTTGCCTTGGACGTCATATGCACACCTATGAACCACTGCAAATAATGTACAAATGGAAGTTCAGCCCTTGTGCTCATCGGCTCTTCTATCCTTTATTCTACATTTTTGTGCTGCAGTCACCAACACTATACTTGTCCTGTCTGGTACCATGATTGTTGGGTTTTCTAACATCTTGAAAGTGGAAAGTCAACAGAAGACTGAAGCAGTCCATAGAATTCGTATAAACAAAATGCAATTTTTTCTTCATAGCTTGTTCGACGTAACACAAACCAAGGACAAAGAAAACATGAAAGCTCATGATACATGTAAGAGTAGTAAAAAGAAAGGTTGCGTTCACAGTAACTTATTTTCTAAGAAAGTCACGAAAAGTGCACACTGCAGTGCATTGAGTACTGCTTTCAATTTTTAATCATAATGCATTAAGTAGCTTCTGCTCATGTCAGTAAATGAGACAGAAAGCAAAATAAGCATGGTTCACAAAATACTCTAAAAACTCAGAAATGACATATTTTTTGTAGGTGATAAAGAATAAATAGCATACATATTCAGCAAAAAGAGCATTTGAGCTCGCTCAATGAGGCTTGACAACTGCCGCAGTGCACAAATTTTGACTGTGCTATCAAGGAAACTGAACAAAAGGCAGTTCCCTGGAAATGAACTAAACACAGTAATAAGGACAACCCTGTTACTGTGGGTGCATTAGTTCATTACCTATTGACTAAGTTTATAATGGCCTTTGCCATTAAGTTCATGCAAGATGTGCAAATGCCATTGCCCACAAAGCATAAAAAAAGAAATGAAGGAAAACTCAGCAAAATTATGGCAATGCTGAAACTTCTAGATCACAAAGCAAATGAAGTATAAATGAGCAACTGGAATAAGAAAAAACTCCATAAAAGTGCAGAAAACTATCGGGCAACACACGCAGACACTGCAACCACAAGGGGAAACAACATGAAAATGTTCGCCTCTGCGACAGTGTGCCAAGTGCTTTGCAGTGATGTCTACTAGGCTAACAAGAGATGTAAAAGCTTGGAGAAGTGACAGGAAATCCTGATTGCAGACTTTGTTTTGCAGCAAAGTAAACCAAGCTACAACCATGCTCTTATTATGTGTCGAAAAAATGCAAGTTAGGAGCCTCCATAATGCTTGCTCTGGTGTAAAATCATAAAGTCAGATCAATTTTACTCACACGGCTACTAAAAAAGATACATGCGCATGTACACACCACACATTCAAATACAGTCGTACCCCATTATTATGACCCCTGTTAATATGGACGACCCGAATTACGGCCAGTTTTTCTAGGGGCCAAATTTTTTTAATGTAATGATACTTCGTGAGTATGGAAACTTGCTGTACGGACCGTGCACAGGATGAAAATGCACAGTGCCCATTGGGACCACTGTATTTCTGTGTGTTAATAAACACGACTGCCCCAACAAAACTTTTTCTCTCCGGTATTTTGAAATCAGGAGTGATGCCTGAGTGATGGTCCTTTTTTGTGTTTTCATGTTTACAGGGTGTTTAGTGGGTATACCTTACTGTTTCTCTTAGTGCATAAATTGATGTGAATAAAGCTCTATCTGGGACTCTCGCTGCTTAGAGGTTTTTAGCAGTTCTTGGGATGTGAACAGTCATAACAGGAGATAAGTCATTGCACCATGAAATGCCATCCTGCTTCTGATGCAGCGCTAGGCACTTCAAACTGCACCGCATTAGTTAAACATAATGGCGAGCAGAATAATGTACATGGAGCTCACAAGATTTCATCTCCTTTCCACTTCACTGGCCACGACTACCCACAGAAGCAGATGTTATATAAAACGTGTTTTTTGTGAACGTCTTTCAAGATTCATTATTACGGACGACTCACTTTATCAATAATTTCGCCCCAGAACAAAGTGCCCATACCAACAAGGCAGGACTGTACATCATTTGTGGACTTGGTTGTGTCGCAGCACACAGAACCATGATGAACACAGTCATTAACAGTAAAGCAAAACCAACATTTCTCTGACATTGGACACGCTTATTTACTGGCCAACTGTTGCCACTTCGAACTTAAGATGTGCACCACAGCCATTGACAGAGCAAATGTTGCCCTGTACCCTCACAGCTAAAAATAGTGAATAGGCCGTTCAAGCACATGAAGCTGACAAGGACATCAAAGTACAAAACAGCGACAAGGAGATCAAAGGACTTTCTCACACACTGCAATGGCTTCCTCCATCACTTGCAGACAACATTGTGATAAAGCCAGCTGTGTGAATTCATATGCAATTCGTATGAGTTTACACGCAATAAGGCCACAGAGACTTGACAAAATAAGCAAAATTAATTCAATCATATCTCCATAGAATACTAAAATGAACTTTGATTTCAGCATACTTTGTGGATTAAGCGACATACCATACATTAGACATTTATTCATGCTGTGCAGCTCTTGGCTGTTCATAAAACATAGGAGAAAACAATTGGCAGTTCATTGGCTGCCATGTTCATTGCTACTGGTGACAACCACCTTACATGGTATTTTAGCTGCATTTGGCAAGTCACACTGTTGTAACCAGCTGCCAAAGCCATTTAGCTTGACATGTGGGTAAGCAGAGGTGAGCACCCAGCCTTATTGCTGGGCTGAGCAGCATTATAACAATGTGTAATGATGCAATCGTCACCCCTAGCCGCACTGAATGGAAAACAAAAATACGAATAATACAAAATATAAACCACATTCAGTAGGACCTAGGACTCCATGCAGTTTCTAAAAGGAAACGAATGTCGCTAAGGTCCCTTTCATTATAAATACTGTGAAACAAAACAACAGTGCACAACAAATGAAGAAAATGTGCATATACTGTAGCAATGTGCTTTCAAATTCCAGTTATAGCATACTGCTCTGCATTTTCATAAGCATGTATAGTTTATATTCAACTTCACTTTGATGAGTGGTACTTAGATGGAGCTACACTGATTTGTCTTCGGTTTGTTGTACTTCCCTTCCTGTATGTGCAGTGGATATGCGATGCAAGAACAGTGAATCATATATACACTGCATGTACAGGAAGGGAAGTACAACAAATGGAAGACAAATCATCGCAGCTCCAGCAATGTAGCATTCATCATAGTGAAACTGATTATAAACTGCACATGCTTAGGTACATTATGATGCAAGAACAGTGAGCGAACTTTGTGTACGATGGACTTAGCTGCCTACGCGCCATAAAACTCAACACACAAAAAGCAAGAACGGTGAAGTCGCGGGCACAGGCCATATCGACAGACACCCAACACTGTTTTTATTTTTTGCCCTTTGAAGGGCAAAGAGACAATGACAAAGAGGTCTAGTGCTGACTGTCCCAATTCTGCATGTTAATGCTCCTTCAGAGTTTGCTTCAATCCCTTTCAATCTTGTTTGGAAGGTCGCAAATGTATGTTTTTTCTTCACTTATGAAATTCACAAAGAGACAGGTGTCAGTCAGCTCTTTTGGTAGCACCACATCAAAAACTCTGTCATGTGACAGGAAGCACTCCTTAATATGTGGAGGAACTGCCAGGTTGTCAGAAACAATCACAGGCCTGCAGAGAAGAATGCAGCTGTTCACTTCCTTCAAGAACAGTATTTTCTCAATTCCTTGTACTCCCCCCTGTCCGTCTGCACAAAAGTTGTGTCTGATTTTGATGGTCTTTGATATCCAGTGCTGTGATATATCTGCTTGCCCTTTATGAACCGCTCATACTCCACGCCACGTGTTACAGAAACTCCACAGCAAAGCTGAATTTTCTCCTGCTCAGTGGTGCTGAAGGCTATGTCTTTACCTCTTCCTAACAGAGAAAGGTCATGCACATGCAAGGCATTTTTTACGGGTGTGTAGCCTATCAAGCCCTTGCAGACCTGGTTTTCTTCTTCTGTAAGAAGGTCCCCTTGAATTAGCCAGTGGAGCTTCTGCAGCATGATCACTCTTTCAGTAATCTGGTGCGGCAAAACATTTGCTGCTGACACGAGCCGCACAATGCTGCCATTGCCACCCTCAAATACGAAGGCTGAATGAGCCCAAAGTGGTCCAAGTGAACGGGAGCAGTTTCCAAGGTGTTGCAAGATGTGAACGTTGAACGTCATGAATGCCGTCCCATACAGTGTCTGGCAGCGGAAAACAAAGGTGTTCAGAAGAGTCTCTGAAATGAAAAACAATAAATGATTTCAAGTGACTCTAAGAACTAATTTTAAATAATTCCATAGAATAAATTTAAAACTGTTAAACAGGGATCTTATTTTTCCTAATATCCATACTGACAAAGTGTTAGACAATGCCAATATTCTTACAAATCATGTCCCATGTGATAAGGCACGCACGAACTTATGAACCCATGATAGAGGCATAACTGCACATCACATATACAATCTGCCACACTGCAATGCAGAGATTAAATTTTGTTACAACATGCAAATATTGTTACAACATGCAAATATTGTTACGTCTCAGGGGTTGGAGCTCATGGTTTCAAATTGCAAAAAAAGAACGCTAAACACAGGCTCAATTTATTTTTTGAAATTTGATTCAATCAAAAAATATAAAACATTCTTCAGATGTATGCTTTGGCTTGCTGGCTGTTTATTACGAGTTAAAATCAGTCACAACACAGAACTACCAAAGTGCGGAGACCAGGTGCGCAGTACGAGAGCGGGATAGTTTCATTAAGTAGAGAAGTTGTATTTTTTGAGGAATTGATTGTCTACTTCACTCAAACACCGAGTGCAGACTGAGGGGCTCTGTTAACTTGTCAAGTTCATCTTGTAGCATAGCACTGTGGCCACAGGCTGTCATCTCTTTATCGCAGCTGTTACTTGGCTAAGGATTTTTTGCATGCTGCGTAAGAATGCTCGCATTTGGAACTTTAACAAGCCACTTCATTTTTAAACTGAAAACAATGGACAGTATAAAGAAATACTGTCATGTTCTGGCTTCTGCAAAGGTTCAGGGGAACTTCTATTGCTGCCAATGTCATGCGGACTTTGCAGTTGAAGACTGTATGGCTTCTGAATTTCAGCTGCAATCACATATGTCTTGCTGGGAATAACAGCGCGTAGACGAGGGACAAAGAAAGAAGACGACGACAGGACCGGCGCTGACTAACAACTAAAAGTTATTCTTATACATACGTCTTGTTCTTGTACATATGTCTTCCCAATTCAAAACTTAGTTCTTATGGAGTGTTTTTTGCGTTCACAATGCATTCTTTGACTGAAGAAGTGAGAAGTGTGCAGGTCACAAGCAATAAATATCCGATGATTTATCCACCACCAGATAAGGCAATTCCAGTGTGAAGTCGACTCAACAGAAAGGCCTGGTTCTAATTGCCTAAGTGAGGCTAGTGTATGTGTGTGTTACTTCTTTGATGTTTTAACCTATTAAGGCGAAAGCCTTCAATGGCTCATACTCGCTGCCACGACCCTGTCTGTACATCCGTTACGCTCTTCAGCAACTCAGTAAGAACAAAAATATTTGTGCACGATGGGATGTGAACCACCATCCTTTCATTCCGCAGCCGAGCGTGCTAATGACTACGCTACTTCCTGCCAACGCATATGTAGTTCTCCTTGTCTCGGACACTGGAGAGTGCGCGAAGGTGTTGAATCAGACGGATGCCTCCCAAACGCCCTCCAGTGTCTCCAGCATATAAGTGTCACAAACAATTGTGCACTTAATCAACATCTTAACCACATATCAGTGACACAAGCAGCAAAACCTTGCTAAAGGCTTTCGCCTCACAGCACTTTAGGTCAACAAACTGTCCCTTGAATTTTTTTTCATCTATTTGTGTTTTTGTGCAACCAAGTTCTAGAAATAAACTTCTATTTATGTCTCTGTCTTATATCTTGATCACTTAACATTCACGCTGTTACTATATATTTAAGGCAGTAAAATTTCAAATTGCAACGACTACTGCAAACACAACCATTTCTGCATTAATTAGTTGCACTTGCATAAATGGCTTTTGGTAACTAACAAGACAAGACAAATTATTTGTGACTTTTGAGTGTGCACGAGGGTACCACATGAATAATAAAAAAGTGCTAATTTTTCCACCAGAAATAATATTTGCCAAAACAAAATGAAAGCTATGTTCTGAAATAAACAACGAAAAAGTCTGCCAAATTACGGAAAATTATAAACCAAACAATTCCAGCCTTGGCTACAAGACTATAGCAGCTGCCATGCAGAATTAACTAGTACTCTTGGGAAATGCAGATAATTACCTGCTCTATCGATTTCAGATGGAGACAGCTCTTCACGAAGGAAAATGTGGATGGCCTCTGATAGCTTTGACAGATGCTTCCAGTACTCCGGTCGAAGGATGCCTTCAAGGCATGGAAGGGCATAAAACAAAAGCCACTGCCTCCATTCAGAGGCTTTCCAATAGCCTCGTTCCCTGAGTGGTCGTGGTAGTCTTGTGATGCAATGTGGAGGCTTTATTGCAAGAAGCCTTGTGTCTATGAAAGCCACAGTTGAAGGTGCACCTGTGTAAAAAGTTCACAATGGTGATTAACCATCTTTAATCAACTCAAACTAATGATTGAGACATACAATATCCATTATGCGAGATGAAAACAAATACATTTTAAGCAAAAAGCGCAGTTCTGTCAGCTTGAAATCTAAGCCAATTTATAATCACAAATCACAACTTTATTTTAAGCAATTACTGGGGAAACTGGAGCATAAAAATAAACCTTATCAATAACTACCGCAGCAATAATTGTGAACTGTCAGTTATAATATAGTCACCGAATTATGTACTGAAAGGCATATTGTTGGTCAAAAATCAGTGTAATGATATATTTGAACTTATACACTCTCATAGAAATAGCATCTAAATAACCTATGTTAAGTGGTAATGATACATTACCTATATAGAAGCGCTGATCACAGTTTGAAGATGACAGGATAGTTTCAGTCAGTTGCTTTGTGACCCCTTGGAGAACACACTGCATGTACTCGACGCTCTGGCCATTGACGAGGTCGAAGCCTAAATAAAAAAGCATGGCATGCTAAGCATTAGTAAAGACATTTTTTAACGCACCAATGTTGTGTTGCCCCACAATAAAAACTGGGACCATAAACATCCAGGAATATGCAGTCGTTTTGTGACAGAACTCAAAACGCCACCTCTGCTGTGCTATAGCTAGCTGATAATAACGTTCTCAATTAAAGGCAAATGAAAGGATGGTAATGCATGTAGATCAAAACGTCGTAATATGACTTCTGCCTTAAAAGAATGTTTTCAAAGCTGCTGCCTGTCATGATAATATAGGGGTAATGATATAGGAGTGCGAGACCGATAGAGTGCGAATTAGCGGGCATCCCCCGTAGATTAATGTTAAACCTGGGCTGAGCCGGCGTTCTGAATTATATGCATTTCCGCCCACATTAACAGGGATCGAATAAATGAGTTTTTACTGTACCCAATTAACACTGTTCGACAAAGTGTTGGACCAAAACAAGCTTTCGTACCTTTCAGGCTGAGTAATGCAGATGGTCCTTTTACACCGTTGACATTGTCCTTGAAGCGAACTGCCAGCTTCATATCTGAGGCAAGCATTTCTGATGTTCTTGTTTCGACTGGTTCGTCGGTCACATACCGCATGCTCCCTAGAAGTGAGTGAGAGATTGTGCGATAAACCAAAATTTGCTCCCTGCCCCCTCCCTCTTCCTCTTTATCTCATCTCTCTGCATATGCACTATTTCATTAGAAAGATATGATTTTTTTTTTGGCAGGGACTAAAATATTTTGATTCCCTTCAACGTGCACACCTCTAATAAGGCACCATGGGCAGCCAAAGTAGCCATTGAAGAGCGTCATGTTCAGTACAGATGCCCTTGCCGGTGCATCTACGGAGCAGCAAAGCACGTAAGGCTTGGATGCGTGCTTCGATTTGTATGTCCAGTTCACTGGTCTTACACTGTTGACTTCGCAAGCAAACTTGCCAAGGAAAAGTTGCATGTTTGGATGCGACTTTCCAAACCAAAGTCCAGCATGAATCGGATGCTTGAAGCGCAAGTCTGGAGGAAGCTCATTAACTATAAACTGAAGCGGCCACACAGAAGTTTTAGATGATTTAAAGGCTGGGCTCCCGTCAGTGTTTATGGCTAATGTCAAGTCATCTCTTCCCAGGTTTCTTGACTTTTGCAGTCTGCCATAACAACCAGCATTTGTGATGTCACTAATGATGGCTCGTGCGATGTTGTTTGATGATGCAGGCTGTCGAAGTTTTGTCAAATTTGCTTCAAGTTCATCTTTTGTCTGCTCGATTAAAAAGCTGAGTTGCTTGTGCATATCCATTATAACAAAAAAATGTACCTCGCTCTCTCAAAGACTTCAGGCTGTCTGTGTACTTACATACCGGGCATTTTGCTGCGTTTTCATTTGGCTCCATTACTATGCTGCAGGTGTCACAGACATAGTGGTATTGTAGCACTTGCTCTGTTTCTTTTGCCCACAGTTTTCGAAACAGGTACTCACTCTGTGGCAAGATATTACAGCCGAAAAGGAAGTTAATGAGTTCAGTGAGGTCGCCTAGGGCTGTCCATGTAAGGCCATGAGCAATGGCATATGCCATGACGGCTGCAACTGCGCCAGCTTTCGTGACTTGTGAGTGAGGCAGTTTTTCATCAAATAAAGGAGGATCATGACTGTCGTTGTTCTCGGAGTGTACATCTTCCGCGCCGTCGTCACTGCTATAGCTGCCGTACGACGAAGCATCATCTCTCAAGAAATCTGCACAGCTGGATGCAGGATCGGAGTCTTCCCAGCTGTCTTCGCCATCCCCAGCAACAGATGGCTGTTGGCCGCCACTGTCCTCGAGATCTGTATCCGAATCCACGTCAGTTTTTTCATTTACACTGTCGCAGTAATTCGAGCCGTCTTCCTCTGGAAATGGAAGCTGCGTTGCACTCTCTTCGGTTTCTGGACGGTCAGCATTTACACAGTGACTTGCTTCTGTGGTTGACGCAGTCGAACTCGCAGCGGCATAAGCGGCATGTGCCTCCCGTCGCCTGTTAAAGCTTGTTGCTGGTACCGCGAAGTAGTTGTCGCGCTCCAAATACTGCTTGCGACGCTTTGCGGGGCGACTTTCCGACATTGTCTAACCACAGCACGCAGTGCACACGAAGATCAGACGATGCAGCGCGACCAACCTCACGCACGGAAAAAGGCGGGTAAGCTGCAAGACAGCTTAGGCGCAGTGTAGAGATGCTGAAGCGGAGAGAATCCGAAACCGGCCAATAGGTCGGCTTCGGATTCTCTCCGCATCATTATATAGGTCGATTTTGGATTCCATGGGTTGCTTTCGAATTTATTTCGCTTCTAAACAGAACAGGAGAAAGTTAAAATGTAGGGCGTGGCTTTGTGAACGGAACAGATGGCTGCACATATATATTATATATGGTTTTGCGCACTGGCGCACAGCTGCGCCGCGTCGCTGCGGTGCGCCGCCGCAAACTCCTGCTCCGGGTGCATGTTTTCTTCGCGCGTGGCATTCAGACTGCCGTTTGGAATCCGCGTGCATCGGAGATTAGACCGGTAGTCGCTGGATGCGATAGCCGCGCGTAACTACGTCGTAAAAGAAGGCCACTTCGAATGGGCAGCTGCGCTCGTCAGCGCTGCTCGAGCCGGGTGAGAAAACGAAACCGAAACAGCACGAGAAAAATGTGAATATAAATTATTTATCGCTCGTAGGAGAATAATATGTGGTAATCTATGTATAATAATGCCTTACACATCATTACAAGTAAGAAAAAACGCACCCAATATTTAGCTGTCTATACTCCTTTAATTCTACGACCACGGAATCCAACAGCTCATTTCAAAGCAAAACAATTGTTTGCATGGATAATGACGACAAATGTGTCGAAAAATGAAATATAGTTACAGTGATTACTTTTCAGTTATGTTTAATGGAGTAAAAACTTTCAACAACCCTGCTGGCCTCTGCCTTCCCGGACCCGCGTCGCTTATATATATATATGGGCATGTTCTGGCAAGAACGGTAATCGAGGTAATTTCGTATTTTTCTCGGAAAAAAATTTTGTCACACAAGAGGTGGAGAATGTCGTTTTTTCCACTTCGCAAAGATGCAAGTTTGGAGCATCACTGCATGCACAATAAATTGTTTCCGCGCATAAGTATTTTTTCAGTACCTCATTACAACTTGTACTATACGAAGAAATAAAATAACGTTTTCTTGCTACGTCAATCTTCTAAGTAAAAAATCTCAAACTTCGCTCCTGGAGCCATGCGGTGCCAAAAAGGCACATTTCAGGGCAGCCTTAGGGCAAGATGCCTAAAGATCTCCCGACTGAATCTTTTTCTCTGTATTTTTCAGCTACTTTTAATCACTTCAGGCAAGTTTTGTAGCTCTACAGTTGACCTATATATTTCAATATGGCCTCAAAATTGGCCGCAGTTCAAAATCGTCGAAAAACACAACTTTGACTTAATTGGATTTTTTAAAAAATCATCATCGATTTTTATTAAAGTTCCCTTAATATACTCAATGCTTCATAATTTTAAGGCACCAAAAAAGTGTTGCATTATTTTGTTTTAAAGTATGAAAATAAATACAAAACTGAGTTCGTGTTTTTGTTACCTAGAATTGCTTATTACTGCCTCTTAGAAATAGTAATTAACTGTTAGAAATTTGATTTAGCACTCACTGAACGTAGTTTCATTTTATTTACCACAATATGCGAACCATCCTGATTGTTTGTAAAGCTTCTACTCGCTTGTATAGCGGTGTTCTTAATGCGTCAAAATGGCAATAAATTCGCTATTTGAACTGATGTCTCAAGAACTGGCTTATCGCGGTGAAACGTTTTTTTTGTATTCTCTAATTTATCATCGTAAGGAACATTGGTATGTAATTGATTCTTTAAAAAATATTAGATCATTTCTCGGTTCTTAGCACAATTTTTATATATAAAAATTAACATTATTGTGTTTCTGAAGCCGACGTTTCTGTACCTGCATCTGTTTACCTCTATGTTCAATGGTTCTACAGCGCACTGTCAGGAGACAGAACGTCGTCTTCTGAGAGGAACAATTTATCTGCAAGGTTTTTATTCAGGAGGAGTTTTAATAGGGACGGAATTTACAAATGGGATCCCGCTTTATGTGCAGATTGCAATTCAGAAAATCGTAACAAGAAATAAACGGCAGCAGTGGATGTCGGTATCCAGCACGAAGCACGACCCATAACAGAGTCTCTTCCATTCCGAAGCAACGGTGGAAGCCACGTAGGATGCACTGCCTTCATTTGTTTGAACGTGCTTCCACATATGGAGCGTCTCAACTCCAGGCACTTTCTTTGCCGTTTTCCATTCAACCTTCTTCGTTTCGCGAAAGTCTGCACGCTCCCTCTGTGGGAGCTCCAGAATGGTGATGTTCTTGAGCGCGCGTTTCTTGAATTGCGTCTACGAAGCAGCTGGCTGTTTGTATGGCCTCACTTGCCGGCTTCCGCAAGTTGCGGTGTGATGCTCGATGTTTCACAAGCCCACCAACGCCGTCGCAAGCATTTTTGCCGTGCCCAGTGGTCGAAAACATCCATTTCGTCTTTTGACGTTCACTGCGTTGTAGCTCATGAAACTAACATTTATTCTTGAAGTGAGCGGGAGCCCCGTCGCTCACATATGTTATCTTGGTGTACATTAGCGCGTTGTCGACACACAAAACTCGTGATCCGAACAACATCCGCTCACAAGGGCTATCTCGGTCGCAGGTCGAAGGCTGAGGCATAACTGCCAGGCGTTCGGTGCGTTGCGATGGAAAGATGATAGCGGCGGCTAAAGCCTCGGTGCGGCGGTGGCACGCATGGTGCTATGAAGTTCAGTGTCACGCCGGGCGTTATATAGATATAGGAGCGGCTGCCAATTTAAACGCGGTTCATCGCTGGAGCGGCGGTAGCAGTTAAAGTCATCTTGAGAGTGCGACGGGTGCATTAATTGTTAGCATAAACTACCCCTACACACACGTCACTCCAAGATAACGTGATAAAGTATGCTTACAGTAATTTAGGTCCCACTGTTAGAACAGTACGAAAGCGAATAGGAGCTTTAGACCTTTGATTGAAAAAAAAAACCTCTTACAAAAACACTTATGAACTCAAACTGTAGCGTTTAAAATTTACCCACAAAAAACCAATACTAAATCCAGCTTCTGACGATTGCGCATCCTAAGAGGGAATACTGAGCAGTCGTAGGGATTGGAATCATGAAATCTGTTTTGTATTTATTTTCATACTTTGAAACAATATAATGCAATATTTTTTCGGTGCCTTAACAAGAAATCAATTTTCATGAAGAGAACTTCACGCCAGCACTTCCAGCGCCATGCTATGCCGCACGAGAGTCGTTTTGCGACAAAGCTGTAGCCGAATCGCAATCCAGCCGGGAAATAGCGTCCGATCTTGCCATTGCGTCCTGCTCGTGAACAACGTTTTAGGATGCTTGCGTACGTTAAGTACGAGGACAAAGCTCGGGCCATATTGCCGGTTAATTTAATCAAGCTCTTTGAGCCTGAAAGCCTCGATGATTTCGACCCTAGAAAACAAGTCAATGCATTTTGGTGCTCCGAAGACCGGAGCATTTTCGGCTACTACCCGGCCTTTGTTCACGCATTGGCAGGTAAGTGTGCACGATATAAACACTTTTCTTTTGGCAGTTTTCATTCTGCCGGCAGTCCGGAGAATTTCTGGGCTGAAGTTCTCCCGGCACTCGCTTCTGACTGGCTACGAGGGGCGTCGTGAGTACATGTTTTATTCGCTTTTCAAAGTTCCGATCCTCCCAGCACAGTACATTTTAGCCGCTGCCCGCAGAAGTACGGACTGACACGGCTCTTGCCAATGATCGGTTGCAGCTGGACAGTAGTCCCTTTGTTATATCTTGCGTCTGTTCTCGACTACTGAATACATCTGCTGTGGTACTGAAGGGGAACGAGAATACCCGCCGGCGCTGTCCCCGTCTCCGCGCGCGCCAACAGTACTAAGCCTAAAAATCAGTGCGGCTCGAAACAGCCGAAAGCGGACGTAATGATGAACAGTAGCGCCATAGATGACAAGGACAGCTTCGTAGAGGTCCTCACGTCGAGCGAGGATGCAGGTCTGACGCTCGCGAACTGAACCCTCGAAACTGGTTTTGCGTAACCACGGTGAACGCTGCCCGTGTGCAAGGGTAAAATGGCACACGTTGTGGACCTTCCTCATTTAGTCTTTATGCTCTTTATAATTATTTTTTTTCGTGAGTACGCACCCAGCAAACTGCACTTATTTCGACGTTCAATGCTAAAAATTCCACTCCTCGAATGCTAGGTATTATTCGGCTCACATGGTCTATCTCAAAAAGCAAAGGCTGTCGTCTGCAGGCGCTCGAGACCCAAGAAGCAGTCTATAGTCTCTTTCGCCGAAAATATAACTGTTGTGCGGAACGGCCCGTCTAGAGCGCTTACTTTTCTGAACGACAACCACGAAAGCACGAAACATCAGTTTTCGTGGTGAAGGGTCCTGGTTCCCTGTACCCAATCAGGGGTGAGTGCGGGGACAATTTCAGTTGGTAAGTTGACCACGCTACAGGAAGAATAGATACTTCCTTTTCTATAGCATACATATGTATCACCTTAAACAACAGGTGCCCTGGTACATTTTTTGATTTAAAGCACTACTGCAGCATGCACCATATTGTTAGGGCTAAACTTGAATGATGCTTAGATACCATGCGACCGGAAGCAACGGACGTAATTTGGGCGTTATTTTTTAGGTAACCTTAATTATTGTGTGAGAAATATCATCTAGCGTTCCAGCGCGATAACATTGGGGTATTAAAATTTGGCCTATCAAAAATGAACTATGTGTACGTGCTCCACTGGGAGCTTTAATAACAAAGTGTAAGAAATGTGTACGTGCTCCAGGTTGGGGCCAGGAAAAAGTAGCGAAGTTGAACTTGTGGTGCCCTAAGTAACCATTTGGAGGTGAGTGGCAAAGGAATTTCACTATAGAACCCTGAAAATTCTTCGAGCTGCTGGTAGAATAGAAGCAGCTTTTCGTTTATGGAGTTCAGAAAAATTACCAACCTGACCGTGGGGTCAGGTTCATTCGTTAATCTGTGGTAGTAGACAGAGGTTGCTTTGCACAATAGGACCTGCTTTTTAATGTACATACTGTGGTGCTGTTTTCTATCATTTTTATTTCTGCTATTGCAAACTGGTGTGCTTTGTGGTTTTCCTCCAGATGATCTCGAGCTGATGCATTCGAAGCTTAAAAGCTTTCGGGACTCCTTTCCGAGAGTGATAGATGTCGACTTGCAATGCAGCAAGGAACCAGTCGGCAAGAGAAGGGTGAGTAGTTTCTCGTGGTGTAAAGCTAATATCTGTACACTAAGCAGCATTGTGTTACTGCACACATTGAACTTGATTATGGTTTTTAAAAGTACCTTTGGCATGATAAGCAGCACAATTGCTTGGAAAATATTACATGTTGATTCATTTCCTTTTTCCTTCGCAGAAGATGCCTAGTAGCAAAGGCAAAAAGAAGTACAGAGCGGAGGCTGTTGACCTCGTAAATGAGGCCATAGTAGAGCAGTGTGGCACCGAATTGGAGGTATGAGCCTTTTGATTGAGTACAGTTGTGGCTCATTAATATGGACACTTTGGTTCCTGAGCAAAACTGTCCACAAGGCGAGTAGTCAGTAATAACGAATCACCAAGAAAATTTACTTAGAAAAATAACACGCTATAATTAGGGTCTGCTTCGGTGCACAGTGGTGGTCAGTGAAGCTGAAATAGACACAATTTTTGGAACACGAAGGCCATAATCCTGGTCACCATTATGCACGAAATATTTATTGTGGGGCAGTTTTATGCGCCTAGTGATCTATGTGTGATACGATTCATGGCATATCGTGGCCAGGTGACCTAACTCCTAATACCAATGCTAACTTTCCACGACCCCATTACTCAGCCAGCTGGTAGCTGCTATGCAGCAGAAACTGCCAGGAGTTTTCTTTGCACCCATTCATGCAATATGGAAAATGGTAAGGGGCATCGACTTCGCAACGTTGCTCTGTAAAGAATAAAACCTGGAAAGAAAAGGACCTCAGGCAGTGAATCTGGAGTTTTCCACTGCATTACTCATTCATTCAGAATGCATTCAGCATTCAGAATGTAGAAATTCAGACATCCGTTTGGAGCAGTAGAGATTATTTTTTCATCCCTGTTCATGTTAATGCGACAAAAATACATGGGACCGGTGCATACTCTCTCAGTTCATTGTCCGGAAAGCGAGTTTTCATATTACCGAGGCATAAGTGTATTGGGAAAGTTTGGTCCCCAGAAAACTTGTCCATAATTTGAGTCGCAGGGGTCGTATTAACGAGGCACGACTGTACTGCCGTGCTTTAAGTGGTATTCACACGGGGGAGCTCATTGGGGAGGAATTTGGAATGTGCAGCCGCCACCCCCACCATTTGGTGTCAGAGCCAAGAGCGGACCAGATAACAGCGACTTGGTGCACTGCATTGAGACTGCTGTACTGCCTGGCTTGCGCCGCTGCGGCTGAGTTGTATTAGCTCATGCACCCTGTTGCTTTCCTTGCCTTTATCCCAAGCCAAAACACACTCGGAAATACTCCTGATGTAGACTGTCTGCCAAAGTGATGCGCATTTGTGCTAGCCAAGAAAAAGCTGCCCGTTGTCCTGCCTAGGGAGGTTGTTGTCACCGCACTGCCACCCAAAGACATGTCGTTTTTATCATACAATGCGCTCCTGTGCCAGTGGGGGTTCTCCCCCCTGTCAATACTGTATTATTGCTGAGCTTATGTCTATCCTGCATAGTAAATGTGTTCTTTCGAATAAACTCTTTTAATAGCGTGTATTTTATACTTAGGTTCATAGATATGGTTAACGAGGACAGAGAGAATGCAAATAAAACTGTTTCATTGGAAAATCAGACACAAAATACATACATGCTTGTGCATGCATGAACAGTTGAGGCATCCAGAGGTCTGAAAGAGAGGGCTTACTGAAAACAGTGCAAAAAGTCTCAATTGCGGAGCTTAGTGGTTGTGCAATTGACCCGCACCTTCCTTGTATAAAAGGTTTTCATGAGCTTCCAGCCTTGCAGTGAAGAGCAAAATTTACAGTTACCTTCGGCTTTTGAGTGTGCTTCCTGAGTCTGTTGTTCAGGCAAAGTCTCTTTGTACAATTTGCTGCATGTCTACAGAATTCCCAAATCGGTTTATTTGTTTCTTCAGGCATCTAGGTGAGATGTGAAGACAGAGCTGTGCAAGCTTGCTTGAGGTTGAAAAAATGTACATTGTTCTGATAGCTTTTTGAGGTTTCCCACTACTCTTGGCTCTGGTGTTTGGCTGGTAATCTCAAGATTGCTAGTTTGATGCTGCATTGACTGCATTTTTGCTATTTTGATGGAGGTGAAATACAAAAATGCCTATATATTTTGCGACATCTGTGTACAATAATGAACCCCAGATGGTCTAAATTAATCTGAGGCCCTCCACTATGGTGTGCCTCATAGCCCATGTGTCGCTCTGGGACATTAAGCCCCATGACTTATTTTTGTTTACCTTTCTGAGGCTTTGGGTAATGCTGTGAATGTGCAGCTTTAGCCTGACACTACCTTTCACGGTCCTTGCTGCTTTAAGAGGGTTTCAAATCGGGCTAGTTGGTAGTTAGCATGGTCAAACATATTGCGCTTTTAGAGTGACATGGGAGAACAGAGGAACGACACAGACACTGGTGCGCAAGTTATCAACTGAGGTTTATTGCGGTGTGCACACATATATAAGTTTAACATGTTAAAACATAAAAACACATTTGAACCAGCAACTTAGCTATCGTATCGGCAAGCGTTGGAAACTTTGTCCCAGCAGATCGGTTTATGTTTGTTATCTCTTGTCTTAGAATTGCTTTTCCTGTTTGGTAAGCAAAACTGATGGGTCACTAGCACACGTTCCTTCTTTTCCTGATTCCAAGCAGTAGGCTTCCCACAGCTCCCTGGTTGTATTATCTGTATTTCAGCAGAACTGTAGTCTGTTGGAAGTAGTGTTTGCAGCTATCACATGTGGCGCAATGTGCCGCCAGATTTCCAGGTGAACTAATCTGCCGGCAGTTGCGGTTATGCTCTCTGAGTCTTTCATTTAAACATCTGCCCGTCTCGCGCACATATGCTTGGCCGCAAGATAGCGGTATCTTGTAAACCACTCCTTCACAGCACTCGATGAACCTGTTTGTGTGCCTGACGCCACAAGACTCCTCTTCTCTAGGACTGCTTTCTTCATTTACCTTCGTGCACATTCCTTTTAGTTTTCTTGGTGCGGAAAAAACTACTTGCACTTCATGCCTTTCGGCAACTTATTTCAGATTGCGAGAAAGTGCATGAATGTACGGTAGAACCACAGGCCTTTTTTCTTGCTTTTTGCCTTGGTCCGTTGCTTTCACAAGTCTTTTAAGCACTTTTTCTGATACTGATGCAAGCAGTGATTTAGGGTAACCGGCTTTTTCCAGTCTTGCTGCCTGGTTGTTCAGACTACTTCGCATCTTGTGGCTGCAGGACTTTTTTATGGCCTGCTCGAAGCAAGACATTGCCATGTTTCGCTTGATCAGCTTTGAGTGGGCTGAGTCATATGGCAGTAGGCCTTTTTCGCTGCGTGTTGCATACTGCACACACAAGTGGGTTTCCGGAGACAAGGCCAGATCAAGGAACTGCAGGTTGCCATTTGTGTTGACTTTATGAGTGAAGGTTAACCCTGAGTGGGCTAACTTGAATAGTTCCAGAGTTTTTCCTACAAGGTTCGATACGGCCAGAGTGTTGTCAGCGCAGACCAAAAGTCATCGATGCAGCGAAAGCACTTTGTAACACCAAGCAGAGCCAACAAGGCTTCTTCAAGTCTCTTGTCCCCTCTGGCAAGGAATAGGGCCCATAGAACGGGGGCTATTGTGGATCCAATACATATCCCGTCATTTTGAGAGAAGACCTCTCATTTCAGCTCAACACACAATGACGTGAGATATGCCTTTAAAAGGGCGAGGAAACCTTAAGTTCTGATGCCACACTCGTTCATAAACTTGAGAGAATCAAATTCTTCTATGCACATTTCAATGCATTTTAGCACTTGGTCCCGGGGAACGCTGTAGAATAGGTCCACGACGTCAATGGAGAAGCATGTCACACTAGGCTCTGTCTTGAGGTATTCGATGACCTCATTCGAATTTCTGATTAGGAACGGATCTTTCACAGGAAGCTTGTTCAGATGGATCTGCAGGTATCCAGCTATCTTCCTTTGCCAGGTTCCCCTATCTTCTACTTTTTGTTCGGAACGGGGCGCCTGGTTTGTTTTTATCGTGAAGAATGGTCTAACAGTTAGCTTCTTACCTTTCTTCGCTTCTCTTGCAAGTTTTTCTAGCCCAGAATTTTCACATAGCTTTGCGGCATGGTTCTGGTATTCCTTAATAAGCTTTCTTTCGGTGAGGTTTGCTTCTCTGGTGAAATTTTGAGAGACCGCTTCTTGTGCTTTTGTGTCATAGTTGCCTGCTTCTAATATGGAAAACAAGCCTGTCTTGTCAGACACCAGCTTCAATCCATTCTTACGAAAGAAATCAACCGTTTTGTTTGGAACCACTGTACAGTCCTTTTGCTTGCTTGCTTTTACGCATTCCAAGCCTTCTCGGATGCATGCACTCTTTTCTCCTGAATCAGCTCTCAGCGATAGAGCGTATCGTGCCTAAAACGTCTAATGAAGTGCAAGGAGTTTTTTCCGCACCAAGAAAACTAAAAGGTATGTGCGCGAAGGTAAATGAAGAAAGCAGTCCTAGAGAAGAGGAGTCTTGTGGCGTCAGGCACACAAACAGGTTCATCGAGTGCTGTGAAGGAGTGGTTTACAAGATACCGCTATCTTGCGGCCAAGCATATGTGCGCGAGACGGGCAGATGTTAAAATGAAAGACTCAGAGAGGATAACCTCAACTGCCGGCAGATTAACTCGCCTGGAAATCTGGCGGCAGGTTGCGCCAGATGCGCCAGCTGCAAACCCCACTTCCAACAGGCTACAGTTCTGCTGAAATCCAAAGATAAGACATCCAGGGAGCTGTGCGAAGCCTACTGCTTGGAATGAGGAAAAGAAGGGATGTGTGTTAGTGACCCATAAGTTTTGCTTACCAAACAAGAAAAGCAATTCTAAGACAAGAGATACCAAACTTAAACCGATCTGCTGGGGCAGTCTTTCTGACGACGATACGATTGCTTATATATGTGGGCACACCGCAATAAACCTCAGTTGATAATTTGCGCACCAGTGTCTGTGTCGTCCCTGTGTTCTCCCATGTCAGTCTAAAGGTGCAGTTATGTTTGACCATGCCTTGCTTCTTTGTTGCCTGTGCTGATCTTTCCCTGTTTGTCGTCCCTGAGACAGATGCTCTGTGTTGATAGGCAAATGGTTTGGCTGTCTGCAGCTGGCTTTCTTGAATTGGCAATGGCAGAAGCACATGTTAAGCCAAAGACGGACGCGGGTAACACAGCAGTAAGGGCTGTGAAGGGTAATGTCAGGCCGGAGTTGTACATTTCCAGCTTTACCCAGTCTCAAAAGGTGACAGTCAGTATAATGTACCAGTTCTACCAGCCTTAAGCAAGCGTACAGAGCTGTGTCCTCATGTGTTTGGAAGGGACAAAAGCTGAGATGCCTAAAGAAACACGCAAAGTGGTTTATGAGTTCTGCAGTGCATGATATCCATGAAATTTTCTAAACTTGAAACTAAACTCAAAAGGCCAGATTGGACGACAGACTGGGAAGTGCACTCAGAACCAGATAGTAGAAGTGCAAATTTTGCAGTGCTCTCTGTGGCGTATACTTCTGAACTGCTATTGTGATGTATCATCCTGTGCGCAAAAATGGACTAGGCAGGTCTCAAGCTCAGAGACCTTTTGCAAGAGAAAGGTGGTGGTCAACTGCATAAATGATAAATTGTGCTCTTTGGTGCTGAAATGCAGGTCTGTTCGCATCCTTTTTGATAGGTTTTATCTTTTAGGCATCTGAATGCCATGTACAACTGCGCATGTGCTGGTGTACATTCATGCACTTTTTTCATGTCTGGCTTTCTATAAACAGTTGAGAAGCCTTTCAGTTCATCTTTTTTTGATTGCCTGTATTGGTTTGCTATAACTATAGTCCTAAATGTATGGTGTTTCAGCAGAATGAGGAAGTTCGGCAAAAAACAGCGGAAGTTCAAGATGCTTTACATCGCAAAGAAAAAGAACTGAAAAGGCTCCCGAAGGAACTGCGCGAAGCCAATGAATTAAACCAGCGCCCTACAAGTGCTCTTCTGGATAAGATTGGTGAGCTTTTCTTTAATGTACAAATAGCATATTGGCATTTGCTTGGCTCAGCTTTTTGGCATCAAGTGCAGATTACTGGTTTATGGTGACGTGATCAGCGCCGGCAAAGAAGACTCGGCCACTTGATGAAATCTAAGGTTTGATGAAGTCTCATCTGGTCGGGCGAATACATGTGAGAAGTAAAGAAATAAAGAAGCGCCGACCAAAACAGCTGTTGTCAAGATGACAAAGACATTTAGACTTTCACACAGCAGCCTTGTTCACGGCTGCAAATTAAGGATGTGCTAAGCAAGCAATCTACACGCACGGATACTCTCGCCTCGCACTAATTTCCCGGCACATAATATCATTTGGAGCAATCAGCTTAAGTCACCGTGTTTCTGTCTTCGACTCTTCTCTTCCTCTTTCCTTTCTTTGTGCCCAGAGCAGAGAGCAGCACGTGGGCAACAGAAAACTGAATGAGAAGGATAGAACCATAGCCGTGACCAACAAAGGCTGTGTTTTGATTAGCCGTGGTACTTGAGAATTAATCCCTAGCAGTGAAGTGTACTAGTGTACTACAGATTATCACTGGTGGTGACAGAATATGCACCAAATTGCAGCTTCACTACATGCTTTTACTTCTGCTGAGTATCTGTCGACTAATAATGGGAAAATTTTCAGCTGTAGACAGTCAATGACCACACTGTGCCACCAGTGCATTCATTTCCATGTCTTTAGGAAGAAAGAATAATGAAAGACATAAGAGCGCAAACTGGCAACACGGACGAGGAAGGAAACAGGACGAGCGCTGCACTTTCAACAGGGTTTATTCAGGGAAGAGTGTATATATAGCCTCTGACCTTAATCATTTTCTTAATCTCAAATGACAAACATCTACCTTTCACAGATATGCCTCAAGAAACATCATTTCACTGTGCCGGATAATAACCGAGGTATCACTGATGCAATTGTCACCTCGTTTCTTGGTATAAAACCCTTCCACGAGCTCACGTTCGGTCTTACCTCGGCTTTTCAGTAGCAATTTGCATTCAGGCAGTCGAGGCTTGCAGACTATACGTTTCTCTTTCGAGCATGCTTGACAGTGGTCTGGAAGATGGGCTCCTTTCTTATTCAATGAATTCTTGTGTTCAAGCAGGCGCTCATTAAGACACCGGCCGGTCTATCCAACGTACACCTTCCCGCATGTAAGCGGGAACTCGTACACCACTCCTTTCTTGCAGCCAACAAGTGGCGTTCGGTGTCTGATGGCGCACTCTTGCATTTCCTTTCTCCCAATACATGAGCACATTCCGGCTAGTTTTCGCGGCGCTGAAAATACTACGTTGACGCCGTACTTATTGCGCACCTTCTTCAGATTATGAGAGGTGTGGTGTACGTAGGGTACAACTTCCGGCCTCTCCAGCCTTTTTTCTTGAGGTTTGTTGTTCTCATTGCTGCCCTTCAGCTTTTTCAGCAAGGTCTGCGTCACGGAGACAACCCTGGGAGCCGGGAAGCCTGCATTCTGCAACCTGGACACTTGAGATGCAAAGCTGGCGTGCATGGCATGGTGGCAGGACTTCTTTAGTGCGGACGCTAGGCACTGGGAAGCGATAGCCCTCTTAACGGTCTTAGAATGGTTTGAATGAAATGGTAACAACGGTTTCTTGGCGCGTGGACAGTATCGCCAGCAAACATGTGAAGGGTGAAAGGTTAGGGTGAGGTCTAAAAACTGTAATTGGTTATTACTGCTAGACAGTTCGTGAGTGAAGGTGAGGCCCATGCTGTTTCGACCAAACGTACCTAAAACATCAGCTACTGCTTCGTCAAAACTAAAATCGCTATCTGCCAACAAGACCAGGTAATCGTCTACAAATCTAAAAACGTGGACTATACAATCCCTGTCAAGTGCTTCACTCAAGGAGCGGTCAATTTCAGATTAAAATATATTACAAACTGCCGGGGCGACACACGAGCCAATGCAAATGCCCTTTTTTTGTAGATACATTTGGTCATTGAAATCAATAAAAGTGGCCTTCAGATAAAACTCAAGTAATGACATGAAGTTGTCCACATTCAAACCAGAAGCGTTTTGAAAAGCCGTGGCTCCATTCCTATCAATGCAATCACGCACTGCAGCAAAGAGATGTCGATGCGAAACCGAGTAGAAAAGATCTACATCAATGGAAAAACCAGACCTAATTTTCCTTTTAGTCTGAAGGAAGGCTATCACATCATCAGAGTTCTTAGTTCCAAGCGGGTCTTCTATTTCCAGAGTCTTCAGGTTCTTGAGCAAAAATTGACTGATTTGTCGTTGCCAAGTATCCTTTGCGCTTACTATTGTCCGGAAAGGTATTTCCGGCTTGTGAGTTTTCGCCGAAAAAAAGACCGAAAGGCAGTTCTTTTCACACTTCCTGATGGCACTAGCTAGTTTATTCAGGTGCAGTTGCTCACAAAACGACACTGCACCTTTCTTCATTTGCTTCGTTTTCACTTCTACGGACCTGAAGTTCTTCTTGACGGCTTCTATTGCCTTTTTGTTGTACAAACCGGACGGTATTATAACAAAACCGCCTTCTTTGTCAGCCTGCACAAGCTGCAGATCATTCGCTCTAAAAAACGAAACGACCTTCGCCTTGGGATCAGCTCGATGGCTGTGAGGGTTTGGATCTCTGACTGACCTCGTGAGGGTGTCAACGCCGTCCAAGAGGCACCTTTCCTGGTTTTCTTTCGTTGCTTTGTTGGCCAGTCGTCGGTTAAGGGCTAGCCATTCGTGTGGCTTGAGTTTGGCTTGTACGCTGAATTTTGGGCCTTCCTTCAGGACTGCCGCTATTCCTTCCAGGAGTTCAGCTCCTCCCAGAACTAACACATCATGGCGTCCGGGATCCTTGGTCTCCCCCTTCTTCAGTTGTTCTAAGTGTCTCGATACATGATTCATGGTGCACTTCCACCAAAGCTCTGTTGTCTGGGCTGCGAGCTTCTTGCTTTCTCGATGTCTGATGGCCGCCAGCCACTCTTGGTCTTAGGCGTAGTATGCTGCCCTTAGAAGATCTTGAAGCAGCCTCACTTGGTACCACAGTTCGGACCGGAGTATCTTGCAGACGTGTTTGGCGTGGCCTACGGTGGGACTAAAAGGACCGAAGAGGCCAGTGACTTCACTAGGCACGAGTCCTTTTCGCAGGAAGAATCCTAGTAGCCTGGCCCGGCACGTTGAGGCAACGATGTTTGCGATGAGCAGGGGAACATGGGAAGGCGAAGGTTGAACACAAAACAGAGAGCCCGATGTAGAAGAAATATGACTAAGAAGTACTTGCAGCTGGGCTTGTTGGTGCATATTCGTGAAAGACATAAGAGCGCAAACTGGCAACACGGACGAGGAAGGAAACAGGACGAGCGCTGCACTTTCAACAGGGTTTATTCAGGGAAGAGTGTATATATAGCCTCTGACCTTATTCATGTTCTTAATCTCAATTGACAAACATCTACATCAAACGAGGTGACAATTGCATCAGTGATACCTCGGTTATTATCTGGCACAGTGAAATGATGTTTCTTCAGGCATATCAGAGAAAGGTAGATGTTTGTCAATTGAGATTAAGAACATGAATAAGGTCAGAGGCTATATATACACTCTTCCCTGAATAAACCCTGTTGAAAGTGCAGCGCTCGTCCTGTTCCCTTCCTCGTCCGTGTTGCTAGTTTGCGCTCTTATGTCTTTCACGAATATGAACCAACAAGCCCAGTTGCAAGTATTTCTTAGTCATATATCTTCTACATCGGGCTCTCTGTTTTGTGTTCAACCCGGCCTTCCCATGTTCCCCTGCTAATCGCAAACATCGTTGCCTCAACGTGCCGGGCCAGGCTACTAATTGGATTCTTCCTGCGAAAACGACTCGTGCCTAGTGAAGTCACTGGCCTCTTCGCTCCTTTTAGACCCACCGTAGGCCACGCCAAACGCGTCTGCAAGATGCTCCGGTCCGAACTGTGGTACCAAGTGAGGCTGCTTCAAGATCTTCTAAGGGCAGCATACTACGCCCAAGACCAAGAGTGGCTGGCAGCCATCAGACATCGAGAAAGCAAGAAGCTCGCAGCCCAGACAACAGAGATTTGGTGGAAGTGCACCATGAATCATGTATCGAGACACTTGGAACAACTGAAGAAGAGGGAGACCAAGGATCCCGGACGCCATGATGTGTTAGTCCTGGGAGGAGCTGAACTCCCGGAAGGAATAGCGGCAGTCCTGAAGGTAGGCCCAAAATTCAGCGTACAAGCCAAACTCAAGCCACACGAATGGCTAGCCCTTAACCGACGACTGGCCAACAAAGCAACGAAAGAAAACCAGGAAAGGTATCTCTTGGACGGCGTTGACACCCTCACGAGTTCAGTCAGAGATCCAAACCCTCACAGCCATCGAGCTGATCCCACGGCGAAGGTCGTTTCGTTTTTTAGAGCGAATGATCTGCAGCTTGTGCAGGCTGTCAAAGAAGACGGTTTTGTTATAATACCGTCCGGTTTGTACAACAAAAAGGCAATAGAAGCTGTCAAGAAGAACTTCAGGTCCGTGGAAGTGAAAACGAAGCAAATGAAGAAAGGTGCAGTGTCGTTTTGTGAGGAACTGCACCTGCATAAACTAGCTAGTGCCATCAGGAAGTGTGAAAAGAAGTGCCTTTCGGTCTTTTTCTCGGCGAAAACTCACAAGCCGGAAATACCTTTCCGGACAATAGTAAGTGAAAAGGATACTTGGCAACGACAAATCAGTTAATTTTTGCTCAAGAACCTGAAGACTCTGGAAATAGAAGACCCGTTTGGAACTAAGAACTCTGATGATGTGATAGCCTTCCTTCAGACTAATAGAAAAATTAGGTCTCGTTTTTTCATTGATGTAGATCTTTTCTACTCGGTTTCGCATCGACATCTCTTTGCTGCAGTGCGTGATTGCATTGATAGGAATGGAGCCACGGCTTTTCAAAACGCTTCCTGTTTGAATGGGGACAACTTAAAATTCAAATTCAAATTCACTTTATTTCTGGTAGAAAGCAAGTATACATCATGAGCAAGAGAGTTTAAAAGAGGATTATTCTAGCAAGGAAGACGAGGCAAAAGGCGTTTCATCTACGCCTGACAAGGCCTCGCCTCCTGGCGAGATACATTGCACTCTCTATGCTACAAAAGCAGTTGTAAAAAATATATTGTACCATTCATTACGTGTAGAAAACAGAAGCATTGTGAACAAGCATTATATGAAATTAAAACCGTAAGTACTACAGAAAACAAGAGAAATTTTCTTCACAAAACAAAAAAAAGCTTACATCATAACCTGTTAGTTATTATTGTGTCAGAAGGTAAGAACCGCAGTTGCATAAATATTTATCTCAACAAAAGATTAGCTCCTAACCAGAAAATTATTACAGAGTCAAAAGCCTAAAGAAGCAACATTTGTATCGATATATTTCAAGAATCTAACAAGGAACACAGCAATACAAACGAAACACAAACCTAAATGAGATAACAAGGAGACAGGTCATTTTTTTTCTACCAGGAGTACTTTTTTTATCCGTGCTTTATAAGTATACGGTGACTGTACATTCACTGCGATGTCAATAAGCTCTGGAAACAAATTTAAAAGGACAGGAATCTGGTAGTCTAACGATTGTGTACCATAGGAAGTTCTGACTTTTTTCTTAACAAATGAATTTGCCCTAAAGAAGTCCACTTTTATTGATTTCAATGATCAAATGTATCTACAAAAAAAGGGCATTTGCATTGGCTTCTGTGTCGCCCCGGTACTTTGTAATATATTTTTATCTGAAATTGACCGCTCCTTGAGTGAAGCACTTGACAGGGATTGTATAGTCCACGTTTTTAGATTTGTAGACGATTACCTGGTCTTGTTGGCAGATAGCGATTTTAGTTTTGACGAAGCAGTAGCTGATGTTTTTGGTACGTTTGGTCGAAACAGCATAGGCCTCACCTTCATTCACGAACTGCCTAGCAGTAATAACCAATTAAAGTTTTTAGACCTCACCCTAACCTTTCACCCTTCACATGTTTGCTGGCGATACTGTCCACGCGCCAAGAAACCGTTGTTACCATTTCATTCAAACCATTCTAAGACCGTTAAGGGGGCTATCGCTTCCCAGTGCCTAGCGTCCGCACTAAAGAAGTCCTGCCACCATGCCATGCACGCCAGCTTTGCATCTCATGTGTCCAGGTTGCAGAATGCAGGCTTCCCGGCTCCCAGGGTTCTCTCCGTGACGCAGACCTTGCTGAAAAAGCTGAAGGGCAGCAATGAGAACAACAAACCTCAAGAAAAAAGGCTGGAAAGGCCGGAAGTTGTACCCTACGTACACCACACCTCTCATAATCTGAAGAAGGTGCGCAATAAGTACGGCGTCAACGTAGTATTTTCAGCGCCGCGAAAACTAGCCGGAATGTGCTCACGTATTGGGAGAAAGGAAATGCAAGAGTGCGCCATCAAACACCGAACGCCACTTGTTGGCTGCAAGAAAGGAGTGGTGTACGAGTTCCCGCTTACATGCGGGAAGGTGTACGTTGGATAGACCGGCCGGTGTCTTAATGAGCGCCTGCTTGAACACAAGAATTCATTGAATAAGAAAGGAGCCCATCTTCCAGACCACTGTCAAGCATGCTCGAAAGAGAAACGTATAGTCTGCAAGCCCCGACTGCCTGAATGCAATGTGCTACTGAAAAGCCAAGATAAGACCGAACGTGAGCTCGTGGAAGCCTTTTAATCAAGAAACGAGGTGACAATTGCATCAGTGATACCTCGGTTATTATCCGGCACAGTGAAATGATGTTTCTTGAGGCATATCTGTGAAAGGTAGATGTTTGTCAATTGAGATTAAGAACATGAATAAGGTCAGAGGCTATATATACACTCTTCCCTGAATAAACCCTGTTGAAAGTGTAGCGCTCGTCCTGTTCCCTTCCTCGTCCGTGTTGCCAGTTTGCGCTCTTATGTCTTTCACGAATATGCACCAACAAGCCCAGTTGCAAGTACTTCTTAAAGAATAATGAGCGTGTACCTCTGATCAAGTAAACAACACACTTATGTTGCTGTCTGGTCACCCGCTGTACCCTCTTTCTGGCACTTCTTGCTCTCATCGCCAGCTGATGATAGGCTGCAGACATTGCACAGTTAAAGCAATGGCCTAGTGCTGAAGTCTTTGCGATGCTCAATCATATTTGGTGTCTATGCACAGGGGTGAAAGCGCTTGACATTTTACTATTGCGTGCAATAATGTCTCATTAAAATTATAATGGTTTTAATTTCTGACTTTCTTAAAGAGGTTGCACGAGCTACAACTCATCCTGAAGGCACGGTCATTGAGGAGGTTGTAATGGCTTCCTTTTTGGATGCGGGTAAGGCTTTTATGCCTCTTCATTTCTTTATCTTGAAATACAGTGATATTACAGCTTATCATGGCTTCCTTGCAGACAGTGGCCTTCCAAAAGAAATGTGTAAAGCACCCAGTAGCGCAGGTATGTTTGTTAATTGTATTTTGGGATGGGGCTTCCTGCACATCTGGAAGCTGGCGGAGCTGTTTGCTGTCATTTTAAGAACAGTGAAGAGCAATGTGTTTGCAATGGGTAGAAGATCAGTCATAGGTGAAATTGCTCGCATATCTTTCGTCCTTGCAGGTGGTAACGCCACCTCGTGGTGTAATGCACCTGGTACGCTTGACAGAGATGTGGAGGGGGCTAAACATAGCAGTATGAAGCATGGTTTTGGGTGCTTTGAGGCTGCTTCCTTCTGAACATGACAGTACATATCAAAGATGTTCTGGATGGCTTGAGATTGCTTGCTGCTGAACATAGCAGTGCGCATAGAGCATGCTTTTGTATGCTTTGAGGTTGCCTGCTGCTAAAATTGCTTTTCTCCTACTTCATATGAAAAATGAACCGACGCTGAGGCAGCAATCGAATATCGAGCGTTAACACGCCTAACATAGGTCGGTGGTTCAAATACCTGTCGCGAGTAGACTCTGTGCTTGTGTTGTGGCTGAGGGGTCTCGGGCACAACTTTGGAGAAGGCAACAGTGAATCTGGGGTGCGCAGCTTCGAATCTGCCTCGCAATAAATATTTCGGCTTTTTATTTTTGTCATTTCATTTTAAAATCATTTTGTTAAAAAAAAGATTTGATTGCAGCAATATGAAGAACAGAACTACATTTATTACTTCCTTTAATGCATATTGTGTCCATATGTCTAAATTCAAGCACTGCATATGTCCTGTGAATGTACTTCCTGTGCCGTAAAGGGGAAAAATCACCCATAACTACATGTTGCACCATGTGATAGACAAATACTTCCTTGTCACATCGCAGTCTTAAGGATGGTTGCTATGCAGGTGCTGTAACAGAACAAAACATATTTTATGACCTAATTTCTTGAAACGTTACCTGTACGTAGAATAAAGCAGATCTTTTTCAATGCATATCAAATTTTCATGACTAAACACTCAACACTACCTCCACATACATTTAAAGCGAAAACCACTAGAGAAATCCTTTCGAAGGTTGAGCTGCTGTAGGTATGACATTCAGACAGGGAGAATATGATGCTAAATAAGCAATACTTCCATTCTAACCCTTCTTGATTGCTTAGGACAAGGAAAATGTACCATATCATAAATGGTATGCTAAGCATTAGGTTGCCATGGAAGTATTTCTGTATATTTGCTCTTAAACATTAAGAACTACTGGTTCTTTGCTCTGCTTTCATTTACTGATATTGCATGGATTGCCTAGTAATCTACATGTAGACCTGTCTCAGACCTTGGAACATTGCATGTCTAGTATCTTCAGCCTGGAGCATGTGTATTAGTTGTTAACCTTCTGGAATAAGGATTATTTCTCATTCTATGTCCTTGTGAACATACTCTGCTAGAACAGCGTGTTCCTGAGCTATGAACTATGACAACAGTTATGAGTAATTAAATATATCAACAGAATAGAAAGCTGGGCTAGTTGGAGGCTGTTCATGATATATTTGTGGGTGCAAAGTGCAAAGACGCAGAAGGAAGGAAGATAGCACTTGTCCTGCGTCTGTCTTCGGTGTCTTTGTAAAGTTTGCGCCCACAAATACACCGTGATTTAAATTCATGTCTTAGTGTGCAAAATTTTGCAGGGGACAGTCATGGAAATGAGACTGCTGACCTGCCTCTTGAAGAAGGTCACAAGGAGATGATTGAGAAGCCTGTAGCCCTGTTTGAAGCTGTGGATGGACAGGTGATGTAGGACAGTAGTTTATTTAGTGGTATGATACATGGGGCTTAATGTCTCAAGGTGACACGAGCTATGAGAGATGCCGTAGTGAAGAACTCGAGATAAATTTAGACTGCCTGGGACTGTTCTCCACACGTGATGTAACACAGTTGCTTTTGCATTTCATCGCTGTTGATATGTGGCCCCAGTGGCCAGGGTTCAACCTCTCGTCCTTTGCTCGGCATCCGGATGTCATAGCCACCATGGCTGCTGATGGTTTTAAAGCTTACATGTGTTGCAAACAATTATAAAATTAAATTTTTAATGAGTGCCTCTGTTGAGCACATGGTATTTTTCTGGCAATTAACAGCTGTTGATGAACTTCGGAACACGAAACTTGGCAGATATCTGCCAGATTTGGGGGTAAATTAGAACAGACTGAGATGCTCTGACCAATCTCACGAGAGAGCTGACGAGGCATTTTTCAGGGTTGACTAGGTCGGCGCAGGGCACGCTTTTAATCTTATTTTGGCCCACTGGCATCACCACTGTACAGTCATGGACAAAATTTTGCTAGATGCCGGAGCGGCGTTTTGACACTGCCTTTGCACAACTAGGCAGCGCAGTGGCTGTGTCGAGGCTCCGCTGACCGACGACTAGGCACATGCGCATCCTATATTAGTCTGCTTGACTGTCTGATAGCTCATTTCATATGAGCAGCTGCTTTTTGTAGCTTGGCTGCGGGCGGCCGCTTTTCGCCGCCATGTGGTCACTGTACACGCGCGGCCCAGCGACTGCGAGGGCAGCGTACATTCACGGCGGCCGTCGCATTTATTCCGCGTTTTTTAAGAGAAATCAATTGCTGTCTTTTTTCCTTTCGCTATTTGTTTGTAACGTCTGGCCTAAGGTGGAGGATGGCTGTGTGTTACTGCCTGCTGCCTGTCAAAACCACTTCTTGAGTACCCTCAACGGCGAGCGTTAGCATGCGTCGTAACCACTTAATAAATAATGTACTGCCATAAAGTGTAAGAAAACAATTCTTAGGCAAGAAATTTATTGCAGCGAAATATAGAACCGAGGACGAAAAGACAAAAACAGTCCAGGTATCGCTGGAAACTACCACTTTCTAATACCTGGAGAATCCTGAGTGTGCAGCAGTCGCGCTTGCCTAACGGCACGGCACACTCATAGAGGGAACGGATGACAACTGTATCATCGCGAAGCCTGTCCCACACAGTCTTGATGGCTGCCCACAAAACGTCCGCGTTGGCATTCCCAATATAGGGCCTCATTAGGTTGGTGTTCATAATGCCCCGCACATTCTCTATGGGCTTAAGCGTGGTTGCTGCAAACGGAGGATTTTCCTAGTATTAGATAGTGGTCTTTTTCAGCGCCGCCTGGACTTTCTTCTCTTTTTGTCCTCGGTTTTATATTTCGCTGCAATAAATTTCTTGCCTAAGAATCGTTTCCTTACACTTTATGGCAGTACATTATTTATGAAGTGGTTACGACGCATGCTAACGCTCGCCGTTGCGGGGTGTCAAAAAGTGGTTTTTACAGGCAGCGGGCTATAGCGCACAGCCGTCCTCCACCACAAGCCAGAAGTTCAAATGATTAGCGAAAGGAAAAAGACACCGCCGCGAATGCGTGCCGCCATTGCAGTCGCCGGGCCGCACAGCGAGTATAGTGGCCATATGGAGATTGACGAGGGAAAGCGGCCGCCCGCTGCCAAGCTAAGCAAAAGCAGCTGCTCATGAGAAACGAGCTGAGACAGGCAAGCGGACGAATATAGGACGCGGCCATTGCGCCGCCTAGTCGTGCAAAGGCAGCTTCAAAATGCCGCTGAGGCACCCCGCAAAAGTTTGTCCATGACTCTACAAGTGATTTGAGCTGGTGTAAGAACCGGCCATATTTGCAGGGTGCCAGGGTGCAGATTATGTATTGTTGCAAGGGCCATGTGCATATGCTGGTGTAAGAGAGCCTTGGGGCAGATTCATATTTCTAGGTGTCTTTTGCCCTGGCGTGCTCAATCGGTGCTATGGTTACATTGCTCATGATGCTCTACGATTACACTGTATTTTCATTAATGAGTTTCCATCATTCATCTGCTGGCAAAGTCTTTGTGCAAAATTCTTCCTTTTTCCAATGTAGCTGGTGGAACAGTAAGTTCAGAGATTTAGTAGATGGTGCTGGGTGCTCGTTCGTTCGCACAATCTCTCGGCAAAGGCGTGAAGTGTCCAATGCTTGACAGAAGTTGGTGATGCATCAGTATTTCCTGGTTAAGGTGGAGCCAGGCCGTTTTATTTGTGCCTCTGTCATACAGGATGGTGGTGCAGGTTGTTTTTGTAGCTTGTTCAAAGTTCTAATCTTTTGGTTTGTGGTTAAACTGTCGGACATGCTGTCCGATAAAGTTCATGTATACCCGTTGTGGCAGAGAGCAGTCGTAATGCTTTCCCGCTCCAGCTTGTGCTTGATGTTTGAGAAGCAGATTGTCTTGGTGCTTGACAAGAGGAGAGACCATGGTTGCTTTGTGGGCTGTAGGGTGATTTCAAGTGAAATTGAAGCGGCAACCAGTGCGGGTAGGTTTTCTCGAGCCTGAAAGTGGCAGAAATGAGGATTCTTGTCTGGGCTCATTGGTTCATTGCTTAGAAATATTGACCCAGTACTACGAGACGAGGACAAGAAAACACTACACAATGGGGGCTGTGGTATGTGCTTGTTTTGTGTTTGTAAGCATTTCTAAAGAAAGTGGCAGTTGAGGCCCTTTTCAGTTCACTAGCACGGTGCGAAATGCCGTTGCTTGTCACACATTCCAGGGCGAACTTGACGGCCGGCTCACAGGCTTGAAGTGCGCCAGAAACTTCCACTATAGACTTCTTCAGGATGGTAAAACAGTCATCCATGCGCTGAAGGATACCTTGGATACATTGGTGAATTACTGCAGTGCTCATTGCTAAATCAGCTCCAATGCCAGGCTTGCAGCCATCACCGTGAATGGTGCTTTCATTGCTGTGTTGCTGGTTTGCCTGAAGAATTTTTTAATTGAGAAGTACGTGCCACCCCATCCCAAACTCCAGCAGTGTGCACAAATATACTGCGCTGAGGCAGGTCCTTTTGGCAGATAGGTGGTTGACCAAATTGCCTTAGCCTAGCTGAGTTATGCCAGCTCCTGGAGTTCTGCTTGGGTGGTGCGTACTTCTAGTTTACAGGATAATTCTTAAGGCGAACTTACGATACGGCAATTGGAGCGCCGATCACGGTCACGGCTGCGAACCTGGCATTGGAAGTGATTAAGCAACAGGCGCTGCAGTCATTCATGAATGGAGCTTAGGTATTCCTGTCATTAATGGACAATTGTTTTACCATTCTGAAGTCCATGTTGGAAGAATTTCTGGTGTACTTCAACCCCATTAACCAGCCCTCAAGTTCAAAACGGCCTCCTGTTTCTTGTCATGCTAGTGGTGCAAAAAAGACCTCAACTGCCTTTTTCTGTCCACAAAAAAACCCACCCACATGGGCACTACTTAAATTTCTTTTCAAATCACCGTACAGCCCACAAAGCAACTGAGGGCTCCACTGTCCTTTCCAAAGCCAAGGCAATCTGCTTCTCATACATCGAGTGAAGCTGGAGGAGGGAACATCATGACTAATCTCTGCCACAATTGCTGTGCGAAAAAGATTGTCCGACAAGTCTTCCAACAACAAACCGAAATGACGGAACACAACCCCAGCCGCCAAAGCAGTCCACATCGCCATCCCATATGTGAAATTCACAAGTGAAATGCTTACTCGCTCTTTTGTAAGCAGGGAATAGGTGTGTCGCAAACCATCATCAAACCTTGGGCGCTTCATGCCTCAGCCAAAAAACCGCACATTGATGGAATGACCACAGTGTTGCCTACAAAATCCCTCATGCTTACTGCACCACCAGCCACATTAGCGAAAGGAAGAATTGTGGACAAATGGTTCACCAGCTCAAGTATGGTGCCTGAAACTTTGGGAGCGCACTCCAATTGCAGAGCATTCTGAGGACTTTGGTTACGTATAGACTTTGAGCATACCCAACCCATCCTATTCAAGCTACAACTTATAGAATCCTGGGACACACAAGAGACACCTGGAAATACCTATTTACCAGTCCCAAGGCTCCTTTCCTCGGTGTACGTACATGGCCTTCGTGACGTCATACGGTCTGCACACCACTGCCCCATAAACACACATTGTTCTTGCCCTAGCTCATGTCACTCACTGTGGGGATGGCAGTGGGTCAAAAGAAGGTTAAAAGTGTCTCTTGCTCCCACCCATCTGACCCTACAGAAATGGCCGAGTCAGCATCAAAATGTTGGCTCTCTCAATGAGCTTCGCTCCAACACGATGGCAAGACGGGCGAGTTGGTGATACATACTTAAGCGAAAATAGCACAACAGACGAGGACAAGGAAAGAAAACAACAGGACAGTGCACAGAATAAGCTCGCATTCTTTTTACTCCATAGCTTTATGTAGCCTGATGCAAAAAACTTTTAAATAAGAATTGCTGAAGATAATAGGAATGCCGTTTCAGGTTGCAGCGGCTCATAAACCTTGTATTCGTCACTGCAGTTTTTTTTTGTAGCAATAGCTGCATTACGGTAGCATTTCGAGGCTTCAGTGTGGCGGTGCTGCCACCCTGTGGCACTCTGTGGCTGCGTCGCCACACTGTCACGTGGTTGGTCAGGTGCGGAGCAGCTGCTCGGGGCGCAGCGTCATGGCTGATCACATGGTTGGTCACGTGACCAAGTTCCTCTCGGCCAGCTATAGCTATCGCGTCACTCCAGGTGTAACCAGAGCTAAGCCACCGCCTATTTTTTTTTCATTTTTTGACAAGTACCTGAAGGTGAGGTTAAAAATGAAATTGACTTCATAATATGTGCTCACCCTGGTATCGTGCTGAATGTGGAGGTCATCGGAAAGGTGCGTTGTAGCGACCACAGAATGGTAAGGTCCCGAATTAGCTTAGACTTGAAGAGGGAATGGAAGAAGCTAGTGAAGAGGAAGTCCATTCACGAGCTTGCGGTAAGAGGAAAAATATAGGAATTCAGGATATCCCTGCTGAACAGATAATCGGCTTTAACTGAGGAAGACGATCTTATTGTTGATACAATGAACGATAAACTGACAGCAATCATTACAGAGTGCACAGTAGAAGTATGTGGTGGGATGGTTCAACAGGATACCAGCAAGCTATCTCTGGAGATGAAAGATCTGATTAAGAAATGTCAATGCATGAGGGCGTCTAACCCTACGGACAGAATAGGACTAGCAGAGCTATCGAAGTTAATAAATAAGCGCAAGGTAGCCGACATAAAGAAGTTTAATATGGAGAGAATCGAGCATGCTCTAAATAACAGAGGTAGCCTAAAAGCTGTTAAGAGGAAATAAGGCCTAGGTAAAAACCAGATGTATGCGTTAAGAGACAAGGAGGGCAATGTCATTAGCAATATGGATAAGATAGTTAAAGCAGCCGATGAGTTCTACACAAATATATACAGTAGCCAATGTAATCAGAAAGTTAATGATAGAGACTAGCGCACAGCAGTGGGACGCCCAGCCAGTAATGAAAGAGGAAAGAAAAAAAGCCTTAGGAGCAGTGCAAAGGGGAAAAGCAGCTGGTGAGGACCAGGTAACAGCAGATCTGCTGAAAGACTGAGGGCAGATTCTGCTATAAAATCTAGCCACCTTGTATACGCAATGCCTTATGACCTCGACCATACCAGAAGCTTGGAAGAACGTAAACATTATCTTAATCCATAAGAAAGGAGATGCCAAGGACTTGAAAAATTACAGACCGATCAGCTTACCGTCCGTTGCCTACAAGGTATTTACTAAGGTAATCGCTGATAGAGTCAGGGCAACCTTAGACTTCAATCAACCAAATGATCAGGCAGGCTTTCGTAAAGGATATTCCACAATAGATCATATTCACACTATCATTCAGATGATAGAGAAATGCGCAGAATATAACCAACCCCTGTATATAGCCTTCATTGATTATGAGAAAGCATTCGACTCAGTGGAAACCTCAGCAGTCATACAGGCATTGCAGAATCAGGGTGTAGATGAGCCGTATGTCAAAATACTGGAAGATATATATAAGAACTGTACAGCTACCATAGTCCATAAAATTCCAATACGTAAGAGCATCAGGCAAGGAGACGCAATCTCGATGATGGTATTCACCGCATGTTTACAGGAGGTATTCCGAGGCCTGAATTGGGCACAGTTGCGGATAAGAGTTAATGGAGAATACCTAATAATCTGCGATTCGCTGATGACAATGCCTTGTTGAGTCACTCAGGAGATGAACTGCAAATCATGATCAGTGAGTTAGATAGACAGAGCAGCACGGTGGGTCTAAAAATTAACATGCAGAAATCCAAAGTATTGTTCAACAGTAGCGAGGGAACAGCAGTTGAAAATTGGCAACGAGGTGCTGGAAGTGGTAACGGAATACTTAGGGCAGGTAGTGGCAGCTGATCCGGATCATGAGGGAAATAACTAGGATAAGAATGGGGTGGAGCGTATATCGCAGGTTCTTTCAGATCATGAATACCAGGGTACCAATATCCCTCAAGAGAAAAGTGTACAACAGCTGTATATTACTGGTACTCACCTACGGGGCAGAAACGTGGAGGCTAACGAAAAGTGTTCAGCTTAAGTCAATAACAGCACAGCGAGCCATGGAAAGGGAAATGTTAGGTGTAATGTTAAGAGACCGGAAGCGGGAAGAGAGGGTCAGGGAACGCATGTTAATGACATCCTAGTCGAAATCAAGAGGAAGAAATGGGCTTGGGCCGGGCATGTAACGTGAAGGCAAGATAACCGCTGGTCCTTAAGGGCAACGGAGTGGACGCCAAGATAAGGCAAGCGTAGGAGGGGGCGGCAGAAGGTGAGGTGGGCGGATGAGATTAGGACGTTTGAAGGCATAGGGTGGGTGCCGCTGACAAAGGACGGGGTTATTGGAAAGACATGGGAGAGGCCTTTGCCCTGCAGTGGGTGTAGTCAGACTGATGTTTATGATGATGATGACCTGAAACAATTTAACTCATGCAATAAACTCTGCTTGTTAAGAAAATATGTGAAGCTCCTGTCACCCCATTTTATTTTCATTTATCTGACCGGCAGTGCCATAGAGACGTAGATATACCAAAAATATAAACCACATTCCCCCTCCAGGCCATTATACTGTAAATATCTGGGTGCCATTCCTGCACCTTGTCACATGTAATTGAAGTGCATTGATGACTGTTAAGCTTTTCCTACTGTGCTCGATATGGGGACGTGTGATCTTGACAGATCCGATCTCATCATCAGCCAGATTACGTCCACTAGAGAACAAAGGCTTTTCCTAATGCTTTTCGTCCCAGTTTCCTTGCTTTCTTCGAGTTTGCTTTATTACCACCTATGACCATTGACCATTGCTTGTTTCCTGCATTTTAAGTTCTGCCCAAGTCCATCTTTCCTGTTGTGTTAGGTCTGAAATTGCTATGGTGACTCGGTGGTTATGGTGTTGGGCTGCTGACGTGAATGAAGTGGGTTCGATCCTAGCAGCGGCGGTCGCATTTTGATCGAGGCAAAATGCTAGAGGCCGCTGTACTGTGCGATGTGAGTGCACGTTAAAGAACCCTGGTTGGTAGAAATTTTTGGAGCTCTCCACTATGGTGTCCCTCAGCCCGAGTCGCTTTGGAACGTTAAACCCCATGAACCTACCCTTGGTCTTAAACTGTGCTCGCAGTGCTTATTGCTACTTTTGTGTAATGGAATGGTGCAGGTGCTAATAGGACCACAGCTATGGATGCCTGCTGCAAAGTGGATATATGTAATGAAGAACACAAGCGACGCAAAGTGTTGCCTTGAGGTGGCATGGCATTTGTGGACATTAAGTGAGGCTGCTGAGCGCAGCCTTACTGGGCAACAGTGCCGCTCCATCGCGACTGCAGCCAGAAAGCTACCTGCCACACCAGAGAAGGTGGAAGTGATGAAGAGTAAGTAAATAGAGGCTACTCCCTACTTTTCTATTCACTTACAGATTGGACTAACTTTTCAACTAGTAGTTGCGGGATGCCGCACCATTGTCTTAAACCTGCTACATGCTGCAACAAATTTGTGGTTCTTGATGAAATTGTTGTTAGGCTGCGCCAAAGTGCTTTTCCTGCAATTAAGAGCTGTGAAGAATGCGAAGAGGCAGAGACTACCACTTGTATAGAGAGACATGGCCCTGATTCTTTCTTACCCACATGCGATGAGAAAAGTGACCGGCAGAATCCAGTGCTTTCCCGTTTTGCTTTTAGCGTTTTACTGCCTTCTATTTATATGTACTATCGGGGACAAATGTGGTATACTCCATGCAGTGGGAGCCGGAGCAATCAAAAACTGCATCGTAACGCCATCTACAGGCAGCATCTGGGATCCAGACAGCCAGCAGGAGCCCTTTATTATCTGCAGGCATGTTGTTTGATTCGTTTCAATGTTTCGTGCTTCAGCTCGCCAAAATGCCGAGCGGCGCCACAGCAGTAGCAATCTGATGGCCCTCTTGATTTTGTGTCTTTATTGCTACTGCTGCGGCGCAGCTCAGCATTTTGGTGAGCTGAAGCACGAAACATTGAAACGAGTCAAGCGACATGCCTGCAGATAATAGAGCTCCCACTGGCTGTCTGGATACCAGATGCCGCCTGTAGATGGCGTTACGTTGAAGTTTTCCATTGCTCCGGCTCCCACTGCGTGGAGTATACCACTTTTGTCCCCGATAGTACTTGGTGTGCTGCACGTCTGCTTCTGGCCTTGCCAACACTGTCTTAAGTGAAAATGGCGAATGCACATGCAAAGAAAGAATTGCTTTGAGCAGGCTCGAGCAGTGCTAAAGTTGGATCCTGCTAGATTTCTCAAGATTCTGTGCAGCGTCATTGTGTGCATGTTCAATGTGGACCATATGAAATGTTCAGGACACGCTCCAGCTGATTGCTTGACCCCACAGACCTCATTTATGCACGGTGTAACAATGCCCTCAGCATCCGAGCTTCTGGTTTGTTTGTACTGTTGGTTCATATAAAGAGGATTCTAAATTGAGCTACTTCTAATGATGGCAGGGTGGCATTCTCCTTGGGTCAGCGTATGATGACCAGATCCCTGTGATCTCACATGCACATGTGCATGCTTGATCGCTAGTTTGTCTTCTGCCATGCGAGCTTGAATTAATGTTATTGTGTGAGCAAGCTCAAGCAGTTTCTTTGTCTCAGGCACTTGATGAATCGTAGAAGTATGTTACAAGCACACGGCAATGCCGGATTCCTCAGCGGAGAATCGTGGTGTTCCTAGCGACATGATGACCAACAGGCGCAACCGAACGCTTTATCACGACAGTTGTGGCCATGGTGTGCTACAAGCATGGCTGCAAGGAACCTATGCTGTGCCTTGATATGGGGACAGTGCAGACAAACTCCTTGTGCATCATCGTCTTCTTAAAGGACCATGGACGCCTAATTTCAGTTGCATGCGTATTCGTTGAAATGATTTTTACACATTACAGTACTTCGTTCACATAATTTCACTTACGACTGCTAAATAATTTACAATTGATTTTTCTTGATGCTGTTGCAGTTTCATCATCTAAACAATGACTGTGACACGTCCAGTGTTTAGATCATGTGAGGCAAAAAAGAACTGCAACATAATTGCTGTTGCATATTTTTAAGTAAGTGCAACACAGGCCAATCTGCTTGAAGAACTGGAATCACAACAAAGAACTTACCAGCAGTTATATTGTAGTTTTTCTTCCCTCACGCGAACTAAACACTCCCAATGCATCACAGCCATTATACGGCTCATGAAACTATAAGTTCATCAAGAGGAAATAAAATTATATATTATTTAGTGGTCCTAGAAAAATTGCACATGGTGATCTCCGTATTATGTCTAATGCATCATTTGACATAGGAAAACAAACTAAAATTTAGTATCTGGTCACCTCAAGTGTGGTTCAATCTCTGGCTCAATGAAGTAGACCGCACTCATCCTGAACTACCCTATAACCTGTGGCCTGTGTTTTCATCCTTGCTTTCTTTCCCATACCGACCCTTCAATCGGCATGCACCCGAAAACATAGCGATTAATGAGTGCAGTTGCGCACTAACTTTTAAATCTGTCTTTTACGTCTTAAAAGAAAACCATGCGGGCTAAATTGATATTGTAGAGGCTGAAGTGAAGAGATTTCCTGCAACTTTCGCACAAAAAATTTGTGCTTGAACTGTACCGAATTTTGTGCATTTTTTAACACTGTTAATTTGGGCAAATTTAAAAAGTGCATGCGGATGTGGGCAATACGACGGCTACGCTGCACTGTTCAAATATCTGCAGCATGTCATTTTTGTAAGACCATGCTGCGATGTTACAAGTTGATTGAAATGTCCTGTATTAAACTTTTGTGCTTCTTGTACAAAGCATGATGTAGATGCTCCAAATTGAATTTTCCCCCGCTAAAATCCTTTTGGCCATTCCCTCCACTGCATTGAGTAAAACGGATATTTTCTTAATTTTTCAGATTGCCTGGCTTATTTCGTCGATCAACATCCTGTGCCGGAACTGCCGAAGGACCACCGAGTGGCTGCTGTGCGGAAGCACCTGCGCAGCTTCTTTATGGAGGCAGCCCGCCAAGGCAAGAGGGTGCGGGGTGCTGCGGCCCCTCGTGACACCCAAACCAATGAATTGCAGCAACACCCAAACCAGTGAACTGACGCTGGCCGCCAGGCAAAGAGGCTGTAACTGAATAAACACTCAGCTACCGTTCAACCTGACACTTTATGCACTTAATGCAAACATGGCGTAATGATGCCTGTTTGCCTCGATACATTTATACTGCATGTACTATACACACGTAATTCTGCTGTGGGCTGCCAGTCATACTTTCAGCTTATTATTCCAGAGAATCGTAGTCAAGTCCAAATTGCGTTATCTTGTATATAACCAGCGCATTACTTATGCACTACCAAGAAAAAATTCACTATACTGGGCATACTGGCTTCAAGCCCAACAACCCTGCATACCCACTGCCTACCCGATATGCCCATTACCCGACATGCGCACTACCCATCATGCCTGCTACCCGGCATGCCCACTACCCGGCATGCCCAATACCCGGCATGCCCTATACCCAACATGCCCACTACCCGACATGCCCAATACCCGGCATGCCCAATACCCGACATGCCCACTACCCGGCTTGCCCAATACCCGACATGCCCACTACCGGCAATGCCCGCCATGCCCAGTGCCCAACTTGCCCATCACCATAATCCACTATAATGCTCGATGTTGGGTTCCAGTATGCCCGGTATATTTGTTTTTCCGATAGGGAAGAACATTCGGTCATGTCCATGTCTGCAGTCCCTGAACACTGATTCCTGCCAACTCTGGATCCCCCCACACACCTACTGCATCCACGCTTACTCGAGCCGTATGTTTACTCTCGAGACGTGCTACCAAGGCTAGCCGTGTTGCATACCTGCGCACGGATCCTTGTTAGGACGTGACGAGGCCTCTTAAAGGTGGAGTGGGCATGGCCAACGCAGCCTACGATTCAGCGGCGTCCTCCCGGGTCGAACACTCGCACCCGCCGTCTACGACCGAATATCGGTGCGGCACAGGCGGTCAGCGCAGTGACATTCTGTTTGCGCTGCTGTCTATCCACCTTATGACCCTCGTTGGCGGTCAGCGCACTCAGGCTGCGCGCCTTCACTATGGACAGAGCCATGTTTTCTGAGGCCTTCATGATTTGCGTGCTCAACTGCTGTAGCGTCTTTACGCTCGACGCCAGTCCCTCGGGCTGCATAGGCAAAGGCACGCCAAGATCGTGCCGTGATTTGGCGTGCGTCTCAAACTTTTGACGTGTTTCCGTACTCTGTTGACGGTAAAGGACGCAGACACTGTCCACACCAGCTGATCTGCCGTATGGCAATGTCTCCACTGTAGCATTGCTTGTACCCGTGTCCGCTGTCTCAGAATCAGCTCTAGTCAGCTTCGACACCTGCGCCTCAAGCGACGCCGCTACCTCTGAGGTCGATGTTTCATCCGCGTTATTGGTGAAACACCCCAGACGCACCGCTTCCATGTCGATGCGCAAAGAAAGTTCACACTGGACGCCTGCGCCTGGCCAGTCGCCCTTTTCCTCATGCTCATGAGGTTCAGCGTAAAAGTCCGTCATGCCTTCACGTGCGTCGCCCACCGAATGGGTTTTATTGGCCTTCATCTCCACGGGGCTAATCTCCAAGCCAGCAGGTAGGGACTGCTGTTCTCTTTTTGAACCTGGATTGCTGACTGAGCAGCATCCGGGAACTCAGCGCCAGCAATCTCTACATTGTTTGCCGTTATTTGCGCTTCGCCCGAAGCGCTTTCGATCGTTACCGGCTTCAAGCTGCAGCAACTAACCACATCCTGTGTTACACTGCTCAGCGATTCGTTGCCGTCTCGTCTACCCGGAGGGGGTGATCGGCTCTGAGCTCGCTCTAGCGGTACCACCTCCTGCTGCGCACTTCGCTCTTTCCGGAGAGATTCTTTCATCTCCCTGTACTTTTGTTTGGCTATCGCTAGTTCGCGCTCGAGGGATTCCAGGCTGACATCGTCCAACCTGGACCATAAGGCGCGCCTGGCGTATTGCCCACTCGAACACCTGAATGTGGCCATCGCACCCGTTGCTCCCTAACCCTGCGCCTCGAGCGCTACGGTGGCAAGCAAATGGGAAGGGGGACTCACTCTGCCGTCGCGTCGCTGCCCATAGCTCCTGAGACCTCTCCGAACTTCTCAGTCAGATGCCGCCTCGTCCTTTCCCACGGCTGCAGCACACTCTTCCTCGGAGGCCTCTTGTTGCCTCCTCGTTGCTCCGCAGATTTGCACCAGTTTTCGCCTAAGATATTCCTCAGCTGGCGTCCCCTCTTCGACTCCTACAGTTCCAGAGGCTTCGCACCAGGATGTCGCCTCTCTTCGCTCCCAACAGCCTCCGAAGCCCGTCAACAGGAGCTCGCTTACTTCCTCCGCAACGGCGCTCACTTGTCGCGATGATGAGCCGCAGCGGCGGGGCCCCTCACCAAGGTGTCGCCCTCCGCTGGTGTCCCATAACGCCCGTGTCCGCTCCTCAGAAAGCCGTGTCCGCTTGAATGTTCCAACTGCCGCCGTTGTTCAGGGATACCACTCTGTGTCTGTTGAAGGCCTTGCCTTCGGCGTTTCACGCCCGATGCGGTTCGCACGTTTGTACCCCCGTAGCCTGTCGTCTTTTCGGTATCTCGCCTTGGATGCCGAACTTCGTCGTTCTCTCCGTGGATGTCTTCGTCCGTTCCTCGGGGCCGCTGCAGAGCACCAGTACTGTCGACTGCGCCAGTAAAAGGTTTGCCGGTGGTGTTGGTCCGGTGATTTCCAGAAACTGGATGCACCGCTTGCACGCTTCTCGATGATATGACTTGCCGGCGAAGCTATTTAGTGAGAAACGAACTTTTATACCGGCTATTTACAGATGAGTACAAACAAAAGTCAGTATACGGCCACAACTATCCGCGGCCGGCCTAGCCGACCGCCTGCACAGAGGCGAGGGACACCGCGTCCCAACGGTCAAACTGGCGCGCCTTGCACCAGCTCTCAACGGTCACTCCCTCTGCACTCGGCCAGACCGAGCGCCTGTCAGCTAGCAGTAGTTAGAGAAAAAAGCAATCGGGCGCGGCTCCCTTCGCAGGTACACCCCGAAGATGCCCACGCCCCTTTCCACACGTAAAAATAAAATGCTAACTGCGGCTCATCAGTTTTGACGAATATGAAAGCTCAGAACTGATGTCAGCGTTTTCTCTTACCCCCGGAGGTCCTCCCTAGGTGGTCTCGCAATCCTTCGCCAAGGGGACAGGGGTCCAAGGTCGAGGCCGGCAGATAGCCCCGCCGTCCGGAGCAGCGAATGAAACAGCAAGGACGAATAGGGAGACTAACCAAAAAGGCATGAGTCCGCTTCTAACGGCGTGCACCAAAGCAAAACAAAATAAAACAAAACCGGACGCGTAGCCTAGGTCACTGCCCTCTCGTGGAATATTCGCAACACATGTACAAAAAGATGCGACAGCGCGCCGAACACTACAACGTTGATGAAGTGCTGCTACCAGCGGCTGTCTTTTCCATCGGAAAGTCTAGCACACTGTGATACATCTTCAGGTGCGCTTTTGTACGCTACTAGCCAAACAGAAATGGCTGTATAACGCACCAGTTCTTGTTATTATTTAATGAGCGTACACAAGTTTCATAACGACGATGAATTTTTTTGCAATTTCTTTGGCGAGTTCAAGAACCAAACAGCAAATAAAACAGGAGCTCTATCTTGTGCTTGCGAGCTTTGCGACGCGGCATGTGTTGCCTACACTGCAAGAAATTTCGCACATAAATCGTAGATTTTCTCTTTTTTGAAAATGGAACCATTTCTGCTTTGGATGAAACGTAGGCAATGACCGCACTTCAGTCCTGTGCTGAATGAAACATCCGTGTTCCTCCGTAGTCGTTGGAGGGGAAAAACCTAAACATTCTATTTTAGGGTTAAAAACAACGCGACACGACGAATGACCCCATCAGCGTTGGGTGCCACCAAACGAACTAATAACTTGCTAAAAGGTAGCAAAAACAGAAGATGCTTATGATGTTTCGGAACTTTTACACGACAAACCGTTGGCCCGCTGACTAAAGGCGTCACATGACGTCCTATTTCTGATCCGTCTGGTTTACTGTTAGCAAACAATGCCTGCAAATTAGCATGTCGAATGGCCGTGACCATGTCTATTGAGATTAACCCCATGCGCAATGTTAAATATCCGAGGGGGGATGATATTCTGATTAGACCCAAGTAGCGTACAATGTTGCTTCAACGTTCAGTGAATGGTACAAATTGTGGACAACATTAAATAACATAAGGCTTAGTTGGCTATAATGTTTAAAGAAGAACGTTGACTTCATAAAAATGTTTTCGCCACGTTGCTAGCCACATGACAGGGTACCGCTTGATAAAATGTTACTGATACATTTCGTTTCAGCAGAAATGCAGTGTAATGAGATCAACAATTAGAAAACATTTAGACACAAACAACGGTTAGACAAATCTTCCAAACTGAAACTGAACACCGGTTGAAAATACATTGCCAACATGATGAAAGTCCACAAGATGAAAGCCCAATTTATTCAGCCGTTTAATAAGGAAACGAGATACTGAGAAATCCAAACGTATGGGCAAACAAATCTCTGAACGCAGTGCACTGTAGCAGTGACATCTTTGCGACACAGCCATCAAAAACGCTCACTGCTTCATGGATAACAAAAGCACAGTCACAACAAATCATTGCACATTGCAATGTTTAATTTAGTATGCACCTATTTCCGCCCATTAATGCCTGCTCTTCCTGAAGATAAATGAAATGTCGCCAAAAAGCAGCGAGCAGCCATAATTCCTAGAGTGACAATGAGGATGTGCACCATCTATGCTGTTCCCTCATCCTGAGCAGGAAATAATAGCAGTTTTTTTCTAGAAATACTCTGAAAGCGTGAACTTTCTATCCAGACATAGCTTCACCAGCGAAAGAACGGGACACCAGGAGAAGAAGAAGACAGGACAACGCTGGACTGACAACTGAAGTTTAATCGAGAAACGTCCTGGGTCACCAAACGACGCATGCGTATCAGGCTCACAAAAAAACCCTAAAAGACAAAACAAACCTATGTGGCGAATCACCTAGGAGAGGATGCACGCACCATAATTGGCAAACAAAAACAAATAAAAAGCACAAAAGCACAAAAAACACATAATTTGCCTGTCAACCTTGCACTCGTGCACTTTTGCTCAGGAATCTAAATTCCTTGTCAGTGAGATTTAAAGACGGTGCACTGACGCATGTGTCACTGCCTTGCAACCTAATATAATAGGCCTCCAGGATTTCCCTCTCCTCCCTGTTTTTTTCCTTTTCCGATGACTGACATGTTGTTAAAAGCTGGAACGCAGTCTTTGCAACTCCTGCAGTGACGTGGGAGATTATTCTGATCAGATAAATTGCTCAGGGAATTGTTATGTTCTCGTGCCCGGTCATTAACGCATCTGCCAGTTTGGCCCGTGTACACTCTACCACATGATAGGGGTAACTTGTAAACGACACGAGTCGAACAACGAACGAACTTGTTGGCATGCTTCACAGTGCAGCTCTTGGGCTTCCTCCCCTCACTGGCCATCGCGATACGTGAACATAAACCAGACAGCTTACAGGGTGCAGAGAAAACTGCCGTCACGCCGTGCCGTTGTGCCACTTTCTTCAGGTTATGCGAAACACCGTGAAGATAGGGCACCACTTCAACTTTCTTCCCCTCCATTCTTGCATTCCCGGAATCACGTTTGTTCTGGTTTTTTATCTTCTGCAGCATCGACTCACCAACTGCAGTCAGCACGTCAGCCGGAAAACCTGCGTCACCAAGGCGGCGGATTTGCTGGTAGAAGCTGTCAGTCACAGAATGTGTGCAAATTATGTGTTTTTTGTGCTTTTGTGCTTTTTGTTTGTTTTTTGTTTGCCAAATATGGTGCGTGCATCCTCTCCTAGGTGATTCGCCACATAGGTTTTTCTTGTCTTTTAGGGGTTTTTTGTGAGCCTGATACGCATGCGTCGTTTGGTGACCCAGGACGTTTCTCGATTAAACTTCAGTTGTCAGCCCAGCGTTGTCCTGTGTTCTTCTTCGCCTGGTGTCCCGTTCTTTCGCTGGTGAAGCTATGTCTGATACACACCAACTAGCCCACATGGTTACCTTGTTACAGTTTATTTCTATCCAGATTTTACTTTGATTGCACTGACACGACTCACCGTGTACTCTGGAGCTTTGACAAACAAGTGGGCCTGACGATAGCCACTGAAGACTGTAGAACCTTGGTAACTTGCAAAAGATCAATGCTAATGTAATAAGAAACGTCTCCAAAAGCACAGCGTCACGAACAACCAGCGGTATCGTCCAGGCACAGACCAGAGACAGCGTTCAATCCAGAGCACGCACGAGGAACCGAGCGTTCGGCGCTCGAGCTTCGGAGTGTTCGACGCTTCTCGTCGTCTTCTTCGTTGAACGCCAGCCTCTGAAGATTCTAAAACCAAACTCCAGTCTTACAATTCCCCCCGCGCGAAAGGGCGCCAGTCTGGCGGCCTAGGGCGATGTGACGATGGCGGCGTCGTAGTATGGTTTGAGGCGGGTCGTGTGGACAATTTTGCTGCCTCGGTGGCGATGATCGGGGGATGGCGTAAGGGGTTCGATGAGGAAATTGACGGGGGATGTCTGCTGAAGAGTACGGTAGGGTCTCTGGTAGTTGCTAACATGTTTAGAGGAAAGGCCGGGACCTGAGGAGGGTACCCAGAGCCAGACCAAAGAGTCAGGAAGGTAAGTGGGAGGAAGTGCAGGGGGATCACGGGTGCTTTTCTGCTGCTGCTGGGAGTGAGATGTGAAGGACCGGGCAAGCTGCAGGCATTCTTCGGCATAAGTTGCGGCTTGAGAAAGAGTTGTAAATTCGGAAGCATCAGGGCGGTAAGGTAAAATTGTGTTCATTGTGCAAGAAGGCTCACGGCCGTATGAGAGAAAGTACGGAGAGAATCCGGAGGTGGCTTGAGCAGCGGAGTTATAAGCGTATGTGACAAAAGGGAGAACGCGGTCCCAGCTACAATGGTCGGAAGTAACATACATGGCCAGCATGCCGTCGAGGGTGCGATTAAAACGCTCAACCATGCCATTTGTCTGGGGATGGTAGGCGGAGCTGGTGCGGTGAACGACGTTGAATTCCTGAAGGGGGAGCTACAACTTCAGAGAGGAAGGCAGTACCCCTACCACTGAGCAGCTCTTTGGGCGCTCCATGGCGAAGAATGATGCGATGGAGAATGAAGGATGCAATTTCGTGGGCTGTAGCGGATGGTAAAGGCGATGTTTCAGCGTAGTGAGTAAGGGGGTCGATGGAAACGATGATCCAGCGGTTCCCGGTTGATGTGCTGTGAAGAAGGGCCGTAGAGGTCGATGCCAACACGCTCGAAGGGCTGCGCTGAACAAGGCAGCGGCTGCATAGGAGCGGCGTGTCGGTGAGGTGGATGCTATCGTCGCTGGCATGCCGTGCAGGACTGAACGAACTGGCGGACGTAACGGGCCATCCCATGCCAGTAGTACCGCTGTTGTGGACTGGTGAAACTCTTCAATAATCCGGCATGGGCACACTGGGGATCATCGTGGTAGGAAGAGCAAATGAACGAGCGCATATGTGTCGGAATGACGAGAAGCCACTTGCGACCATCCGGGAGATAGTTGCGGCGGTAAAGAAGCTGGTCTCGGATGGCGAAATGGTGCGACTGACGACGGAGAGCACGGGAATGAGGTCGAGACGATTGACCAGAGAGGAGATATAAGAGGCAAGTGATCCACGGGTCTTTGCGTTGCTCGGAAGCCATATCAGCGGACTCAAACTTCAAAGAAGGCAGGGCGAATTTGCAAGGCACTGCCTCAGATGGTACAGGGGAACGTGAGAGGGCATCAGCATCGGCATGTTTGCGGCCGGAACGATAGATAACAAGAATGTCGTACTCTTGGAGTCGCAGAGCCAGGCGCGCCAGTCGACCAGAGGGATCTTTCAAAGAGGACAGCCAGTAGAGGGTTTGGTGATCGGTGACAACGTCAAAAGGGCGCCCATACTGGTAGGGGCAAAATTTGACGTTCGCCCAAAGGATGGCTACACACTCCTTCTCGGTGACCGAATAGTTGGCTTCAACTTTTGTGAGTGTCCGGCTAGAGTAAGCCACAACGTTTTCGTAAAAGCTTTGCTTGCGTTGAGCGAATACTGCACCGAAGCCGACGCCGTTGGCATCGGTGTGGAGTTCCGTCGGAGAACGAGGGTCGAAGTGACGAAGAATTGGCGTAGTGGTCAGGAGGTGACGGAGTGCCGTATCACTTCATCGCAGGCTGGCGACCAGGCTGAAAGGTGGTGGCTGGAAAGGAGCTTGGTCAGGGGGGTCGACAATAGTGGCGAAATTGCGGACAAAGCGGCGGAAGTAGGAGCAGAAGCCAGCGAAGCTTCGGAGGTCTTTTACAGAAGTGTGCCTCGGAAATTCCGCCACAGCTCGCAACTTGGCCGGGTCCGGGAGAACGCCATCCTTCGACGCGACGTGTCCGAGGATGGTGAGCTGCCGAGCTTCGAAGCGGCACTTTTCAAATTATGTTGGAGGCCAGCGTCGGCCAGGCAGCGAAGAACAGTCTCAAGGCGCTGAAGATGAGACAGAAATTCCGGGGAAAAGATTACAACGTCGTCTAGATAACAAAGGCATGTGTCCCATTGCAGCCCTCGGAGTATGTTGTCCATCATGCGCTCCAATGTGGCGGGTGCATTGCAGCGGCCGAAGGGCATGACATTAAATTCATAGACCCGTCGGGTGTGACGAATGCAGTTTTTGGGCGATCGACCTCCGCCATCGGCACCTGCCAGTAACCAGAGCGCAAGTCCAATGAAGAAAAAAACTGAGAGCCCTGCAGACAGTCGAGGGCATCGTCGATACAGGGAAGACGGTAAACGTCCTTACGTGTAATCTTATTCAGGCGACGGTAGTCCACGCAGAACTGGATGGAACCGTCTTTTTTCTTGACCAGAATCACTGGCGAAGCACACGGTCTGTGTGACGGCTGTATCACGTGATGCTGGAGCATGTCGGTCACCTGATCGTCAATGATGCGGCGCTCAGCGGCTGACACGCGGTACGGACAATGGCGCAAAGGGGCATGGGTTCCAGTGTCAATACAGTGGGTAACGGTGGTAGCGCGGCCCAAGGAAGGTTGCTGGTAGTCAAACGAAGATTGAAAACGCTGCAGAACGGAGAAAATTTGGTCTCGTTGGGTAGACGTCAGGGCGGCATCGACGGAACGGTGGAAGATATCGACAGACGACTGATTCGTGATGGGAACAAGCGTAATCGCGCTGACGTGAAGGCCTGCCACGCTATCAACAAGAGGGTATGCGGAGGCGGGATCGAGAAAGGCATCGCTACCAAGCGACTGGTCACGGAGTAAAGTGGTGGGGCAGGAGAACGGGTTGGCCACATAAATAGCGCTGGAGCCACGAACAATTGTCAGCACAGCATGAGGCAGCAAAACAGACTTCTGGTCAGCGCATCGTAAAGAGGGGGTATAAGTGACAGTTGCATCTGAGAGCGCAGCACAAGAAAAGGCACCATCACTGAAGAGAAATGTGGAACGTCTGTGTCCTCCGAGACGACCACAGTAGCGATAGCAGCACCGGTTACGTCCAAGGGGGCGTCACTGTACGGCGACAAGTGAAGCTGAGCCCGGGCGCAGTCAATAACGGCCTGATGTGTGGAGAGGATGTCCCAACCAAGGATAACGTCGTGAGAGGAGCGGGCGAGGACGATGAACTCGATTATGTAGGGAACGTTTCCGACGAGCAGGCGGGCGGTGCATGCAGCTTACGGTCGAATGTCCTGAGCGCTGGCTGTGCGGAGAGAAACAGGAGGAAGGGGCATAGTCACTTTTTTGAGTCTGCGACAGAGGGTGTGACGTGACTCAGAACAGAAACGGCTGCGCCAGTGTCAACAAGTGCTTCGACGGTGTCTCTCTCAACGAAAGCGGTAATAATATTGGCAGACGCAGAAACAGGTCTTGAATGAGTCGCTGGTGACGCAGTTCTTGCCTCCGGAACTGCGGTGGTTAGTTTTCCGCGTAGACGGGGGGTTGGCGACGGAGCATTAAAAAACGGGAACGACGGCCAGGAGACGGCGAGCGGTGGAGGGGGGATGGTAACTAGGAGAAGAAGAATCCGGAGGCGGCAAGTGTGACGCAGGCGAGGACGACGGCGGAAGGTCGTACATCGGCTCACGCCTATAATCGTAGGGAGGGTGGTCACGACTGCGACACAAACGAGCCAAGTGTCCAGCGTCGCCACAGGCGTAGCAAATAGGGCGTTGTCTTGTGCGCGCCAGGGGTTGAGTGGCTGCGGCTGTGATACGGGGTGGGCAACCGGACGGTAAGGTGGGGTTGCAGGTCGCCGGGGTTCTAACTGCCGGGTAGGTGGCCTGTAGACTGGGTCAGCAGGTGGGGGCCGCGACCGCACCACGGCATCGGCGTACGTCAGAGGAGCCGCGATCAGGGGGTGGCTGAGAAAGAGCTGGCAGGAGTTCAGCGACCTGCTCGATAACACGCTGTAGGTTGGGAGCGAGCGACGGCGCAGGCGTAGGCGGGCAGGTAGACAAAGATAGCTGGCGTTCCTCACGTACAAACTGCCGGATGCTCTAGAGGAGCGACTGTTTGTCCAAAGCACCGTCTCCTGGGAGAGCCAAGCTGCAAACTGCAGCCTCCTGAAAGCCTCTACACCGGGTAGAAAGGCGCTGTTTGCGCAGCTCATCGAAGCTTTGGCAGTAGCCGATGACAACGGAGACTGTTTGGGGATCTTTAGCGACGAGCATCTGGAAGGCATCATCCTCAATGCCTTTCATAATGTGGCTGATCTTGCCGACCTCGCTCATAGAAGGGTTGACACTCTTGCAGAGGACGACGACATCTTCTATATAACTGGTGAAGTTTTAACCGGTTTTTCTGGGCCCAACTTCGCAAGCGTTGCTCAGCTCGAAGCTTTCGCACTGCGGGACGGCAAAAGACTTCTGTCAGACTGGTTTTTAGAGCTGCCCAGCTTGAGATGTCAGCCTCGTGGTTTCGAAACCAGAGATTGGCTACGTCGCTCTGATAAAAGATAACGCTTGTGAGCGTGACGCTATCGTCCCACTTATTATATGCACTTACGCGTTCATAGGAGGACAACCAATCCTCCACATCCGTGTCATCTGTGCCGCTGAAGATGGTCGGGTCACGCTGCCGCGCAACGCCGGAACAGAAGACAGCCGAAGAAAGCGGTGAAGCGGTTTGGGTAACGGTCTCGGTCTCAGGCATTGCAGAGGCGGTAGGCAGTGCGAGTGTGCGAAGCTCCAGGGCGAGGGGATCGTTGGCACCTCCACCACTTGTAATAAGAAACGTCTTCAAAAGCACAGCGTCACGAACAACCATCGCTATCGGCCAGGCACATACCAGAGACAGCGTGCAGTCCAGAGCACGCACGAGGGACCGAGCGTTCGGCGCTCGAGCATCGGAGTGTTCGGCTCGTCTCGTCGTCTTCTTCGTTGAGCGCCAGCCTCTGAAGATTCTCAAGCCGAAGGTCAGTCTTACACTAAGAATGAAAAGCTGACATAAATAAGAGGAGTTCCTTATTCGAAACATATATTTTATGGTACTAATAATGTGGCTAAGACATAGCATGGCCATTCATTTTTCTGTTCAGTTACAAGCTTTCTACCCTGTGCTAGCATATTACTGCGATGTAAGAAATGAAAAGTGCGAGCACTGTAGAAACTGCTGTAAGACTTACTAAATACTCCCCCTACAAGTCTACCGCATGCCTCTTACAAGTGGTAAAGTTTATACTGTCGCGAATGTTTTCAGTGTTTGTTGCTTTTTCCAATCTGCCGCAACGCATATTTATCGCTTTTTTGGCACGCAAGAAGCAACTAGATTTATCTCGACTGATCGCAGCCAGGCAAAGCTGATTCTACGTTCTTCCGGAATGTTCTAGTAACTCTGCACGCTTTATCACGAACGTTCACTATCAGCTTTAAATTTAGCACAGCCGAGAGCGGCGGGCATTCTGTTCGACGACCACCGAGCATGCTTGTCGCTTCGCTGCTGCCGTGTGATTCAGTCCGTCGTGGCCGCAAGTCAGCCCAATAAACAGTTCTCTTTTGGAAGAAGTTTTTTGGATCTTCATCGCTCCTTCGTCTGCCGTCACCACTATGCTATTTCTGGTGGAGGTGCTGGGTAGCCATTAATGTTCCAGACACCCTCTTCAAGTCGGGACGCCAGCCCCCTGCGCTTAGCACCGAAGAACGAGCCTGCAGTTAACCGAGCCAATCGACGTCTCCGGGGAGAGCAGCCTGAGTTCGGGACACTGCCGGACCTCCCCAGACAGCGAAAGGAGGCCGCTACGAGCACCACTACCTCGCCAAAGATGTCGACCCCGATCATACTGCAGCAGCAGCGGGACGCGCCTACTATCAATGGATCCCTAGGAGAAGACCCAGAAGAATTGTTGGAAAAATATAAGCGCGTGGCACGATTCAACAACTGGGATGGTGCGGCGAAACTCCAGCACGTCTTTTTCGCTCTGGAAGCCTCAGCACGCGCGTGGTATGAAAACTACGAGTCTTCCCTGACGACGTGGGAGCTATTAAAGAAAGAACGTTTGCAGGTATACACCAGTGTCGTGAGGAAAAAAACAGCCGAACAACTCTTCGAGTCCAGGATCCACCTTTCAAATGAGCCCGTCCGCGGTTACGTGTCAGAAACAAATCGCCTCTTTCTCCGCGCCGACCCCGAGCTTACCGAGGCAAAGGAAATTCAGATTTTATAGCGCGGCGTAAAAGAACAACCCTTTGTAGCCTCGTCCGCCAGCCACCAAAAACAGTCAAGGAATTCATATAGGCAGCTTGCATGATCGAGAAGACCCTCGACGTCCGAGCTCGGTAGTACAATCGCCCTTCCTCTGCCTGTGCAATCCGTTCGGACACGACGGCCACCACCAGCGACAACTTGCGGGAAGTTATCCGTGAAATGGTCTGACAGGAGCTACGAGGATTACTGCCATCCTCCACACAGCCGCAAGCAGCGACTCTGATGGATGTGGTACGGGAAGAAGTGCAAGAGGCACTTGGCACCCCGACGGCTACAGAACCCTAGGTCATGACCTACGCCGCTGCGGGAAGGACTCCTCAGCCCCATCGACAACCTCTACGTCCTCCCCGAGATGAGCAGTTTGTTCCGGAACGCCGCCTCCCAGCCCCTGCCCGCCCAGCCTACGAACGACACTCAAGCCCCAGGAAATGCGACGCCTGGAGGATTTCCGACAACCGACCATTGTGCTTTTACGGCGGTGAGGCCGGTCATATTCTACGTCACTGCCCGTACCGATCTATCGGTCTTCGAGGATTGGCCGTTGATGCCCAACGACCAAGCTTCGGCCAATGTCCTCAGGAAATCGACGTGTACCTGCGTCGACAGGACTACACACCGATCCGCCTTTCGCGCTCACCATCGTCGTCAACCTCGCGCTTTGCGTCGCCACGCCTCAGCTACGCACCCGCGGTACGAGGAAGGTCTCGCAGCCCCCGTAGGGGAAACTAAAGACAGAAACCTCTGGAGGTGAGGTTGCTAACGAGGGAAACGCCGAAGATCCTCCACCGACCACGCACCATGAAGACGCTGCACCCGCGACGCCGCATGAAGAACCTATACTCGCTGCACCGACGCCACACAAAATGGCAACCCCGACCACGACGCAAATTCAAACGACGCCGCCACCCAGAAAAGCTTCGGCAACACGCCCCATCCGCGAATCGCATACGCGACGAAGCCGTGATTCGACCCCGAGGGTGACGTGCAGTGCAAGATCCAGGACATCCGACATAGAAGTGACTGTCGACGGCCAGAAAGTTTCCGATCTAGTCGACTCAAGAGCCGATTACTCCAAGATGAATGGAACATTCGGTGCGCAGCTGAGAAAAGTCATGACGGCTTTGGACGGCCTACAAATTCGCACCGCAGCGGGTCACCTCATCACGCCATCAGGACGATGCACAGCGCGAGTGACTTTCAAAGGACATACCTATTCTGAGACATTTGTTCTCGCGCATTGCTCCCGCGAAGTGATCTTGGGCATTGATTTCCTTAATGAGCATCATACGATCATCGACCTGCGTTCAAGCTCATCACGCTTTTGACGGAGGAGGCCATTCTTTCGATGAAAACTCTAGAAAATCACGTTGTACTGAGTGTCCTGGAGGAAGAAGTGAGTGTCCCACCCCGTTCAAGCGTTATCGTGACCGAAGGCGCCACGAATGTCATTAACCCTGAAGCCATCATCAAGGGTAACATGCAGTGTCTTCTAGACCGAAGAATCAGCATCGCAAGAGGCATCACACGTTTCCGCAATGAACCGGCCGATGTACTGATCACTAACTTCAGCGAAGAATACCGGCACATTAAGAGAGGAACGACGATTGATTTCTTCGACGAAATATCCGACGTACCTGATTCCTTCGCTCTTTCCGACGCTTCCGCAGAAGATTCGCATGACCAAAAGAACTCGGCCACATTTGACATCAACACAACCCTGCCCCGGAACACACAATACTAGATCCGCAATCTGCTTCGAAACTACAGCGAAGGTTTTTCGTCCTCGCCGAAGGTCCAGTAAACACGAATTGCCAAGCATCGCATTATAACTGCCCAACACGCCTGACCTCTCCGTCAGAGGCTCTACGGTGCGTTGCTGCAAGAACGACAAGCAATATGGGACCAAGTGGAAGAAATGCTTCGAAACGACGTTATCCCGCCTTCAAACAGCAAATGGGCGACACCGTTTGCTCTAGTGAGAAAGAAAGACGGCGCACTTCGATTTTGCGTTGGTTACCGCCACTTAACAACATAACAAACAAGGACGTCTACCCCCTCCCCCGCATCGACGACACACTGGATCGACTCTACAACGCCAAGTATTTCTCATCGATGGACCTCAAGAGCGGCTACTGGCAAATTGAGATTGACGGAAAAGATAGCGAGAAGACAGCATTCATCACTCTCGATTGACTCGTTGAGTCCACTTGGTCTCTCTGCTCCCCGCTAGCGACTTTTCAGCTAGTAATTGATACTGGGCTGGCAGGCCTGAAGTGGCAAAATTGTCTGGTATATTTAGATGACGTCGTTGTCTTTGCCTCGAACTTTCTAGAGGAACTCAAAAGACTTGGAACAGTACAGACTCGATCAGAATTGTCTAGAGCGCTCGGAGGGTGTGCTGCGGAGCAAATGAAGTGAAATCTTTTCGCACCTGCTTTGCTAGCGGTAAGGCGCTGGTGCCTGTGCAATTCAGGTGTCTATTTTGTTGCTCTCCAGCGCAACCACTATCAGTGAAAGTCAATATGTGCTTTAGAATTCCGCTTTATACCCTCCCAAGATGGCACCTCTCGAGCACTCTAGACAAGTCTGATCGACTCTGTACTAGACGCCATCAATTCCTCTGGCCTAACCTTTAAAAGAGAGAAGTGCGACTTTGCCTACGAAGAGTTGCTGTTTCTAGGCCACATCGTTAGCAAGGGGGGAGTTCGTCCAGACCAACAAAAAAAAGCTGCTATTGAACAGTTTCCACCGCCGGCCGATAAGTAAGCCGTGCGCAGACTCCACGGACTGTGCGCATATTACCAGTGATTTGTGGAAAACTCGCGCATCGCAGAGCACCTTACCCAACTGAAGAAGGGAGACGTGCCATTTAAATGGGAAGTGCCGCTAGGAGGAACCTTCAAAGAACTTCAGCGTCGTTTACAGTCCCCACAGATCCTACTGCATTTTAAAGAAACAGACCATACTGAAATTCATACCGACGAAAGCAGCGTGGGAATAGGTGCCGTTCTCATTAAAAAAAGCGACGGGCTGGAGAAAGTCATCACATACGCTAGAAGGCCGAGGCTAACTTCTCGACAGATAGGGAATGCCTTGCCATCATCTGGGCTACGCCAAAAATCCGCCCCTACCTGTACGGACGACCGTTCAAGGTGGTCAGCGATCACCACGCGCTGTGCTGGCTTGGCAATTTGAATGACCCCTCTGGCCGCCTCGCTCAATGGAGTCTGCGCCTCCATGAATTTGACGTCACCTTCGTTTACAAGTCCGGACGCAAGCACCCTGACGTCGATTGCCTCTCACGAGCCACTGTAGATGCACTGCCGCCGGACGACGATGAGGACGCCTTCCTGGGACCTGTCAGTCCCAGCTCTTTTGCACAGAAGCAACGCTCGGACCCCGACATAAAACGCCTCATCGAGTACTTGGAAGGCAAGGTTTCTTCACCCCCTCGCTTCATTCAAGCGAGGACTATCTTCCTTCTGTGTACAGAATGATGTCCTCATGAAAAGGAACTTCGCAGCGAACAAAACAGCCTGCCTCGTTGTTGTACCTGCTTCTCTCTGCTAAGACATTCTACAGCCGTCACACGACGAGCCTACAGCTGGACATCACGGTTTTACTCGCACCCTCCGCCGCATTAAAAAAAAGTATTACTGGCCCCGACTGTCTGTCGATGTCGCACTTTATTTTATGATATTCATTTTTTTATTTCTTCAATACTGCCAGCCACCTTTTGGTGGCCAAGGCAGGAGTGGGGATACAATTGCACAGTGCTTTGTCAACAAAAAAAAAGAGGAAATTAAAAAAGGCCTGCAGGCAGGCAGCAAATTTTCTGCGAACAACTCAGTTTGTGCCGAGTTTGTCGTCTGTTGTACTGCATATAATTGTCAGTCTATTCTTGTTTGATTATTGACGATGTCGAATAACAATTTTAAGCGATGCATTTTGCGACGAGATTCCAAGGAGGGTAAACCGGAACGGCTAAGAAGATCAGATATCGATACCTGTCTTCCGTAGGCTTTGAAAATGAAGCGTAGTGGTCTTTTTTGGACACGCTCTATACATTTGGCATCCATTTTCGTATGCGATTCCTATACTACGTCAGCATATTCGAGCAATGGACGCACTAGGGAAGTATACGCCACAAGCTTTGTTTTAGTGGAAGCATGATTTAGCCGGTATTTTAAAAGCAATTGTCTTTTAGATGGTAGTAATGTTATGTTATTATTGTGCTGGCTCCAGCTTGGGTTCGAACTGATCGTTGCGCCAAGGTACTGAAATTCATCTACTCGTTCAAGAGAGACGCTGTTAATTTTGTTAGAGTGCATCAACGGAACTTATTTCCTGGTTATGATCATTTGTATGCACTTGCTAACATTAAACGACATTTTCCAGTTGCTGCACCAATTACTAATAGCACCTATATATTTATCTATAATTAGCTGGTCGCATTCGGAGAGAATTGTCTGATAAATTACGCAGTTATCTGCGAAAAACGAGATTGCACAGGAGAATCGCAGTTGAGGTCATTTAAATATACGAGAAAAAGAAGTGGCCCGAGCACTGAGCCCTGCGGCACTCCTGAGAGCACTGGAGTGATCGACGAACTTGAACCAGATATCTGCACATACGGCTGTCGGTGGGATAAGTATGAGTCAAGAAATTGCAGAATTAGTTTATTTTCTAAGTTGTGCTTAAGTTTAGGTAAAAGTTTATACTGTAGTAATCGGTCAAACGCTTTTTTAAAATGCAGAAAAATGGCATCAATTTGCCCTGCTGTATCAAGAGCTGAGAAGAAATCGTTGGTAGTATGTAATAACTGTGTCGTAATTGATAACCCACGGCGAAAACATCTTGTGACTGGGCTAAAAAGTTGTTTTCCTCCAAGAACGTTGTGATGTGCTTAGAAATGAAGTTTTATATTACTTTAACTGCAGTGCACAGGAAGCTTATTGGCCTGTAATTTGTAACGCTTAGCTGATTACGAGATTCATGGACTGGGACAACATTAGACAGTTTCCAATCACTGGGGACCTCCATACAGACTAGCATTGAAATAGTAAAGAGGTTGGAGGCGAAGTTCTAGAGGCCCTTGTGCTGTACGATGTCAGTGCACGTTAAAGAACCCCAGGTGGTCGAACTTTCCGGAGCTCTCCACTACGGCGTCCCTCATAGCATGAGTTGCTTTGGGATGTTAAACCCACATAAACGAAACCCAATAAAGAGGTATTTCGCGCACCATTCCGCTACCTGGTAAGAAACTTATTCAGAATGTCATCTGGCCCAGATGATTTCTTTATATTCAGGTGAATAAGAGCGGATAAAATGCCGGCTTCACTTATAGTAAGATAGGGTACTTGAAGATTTCCTGATCTGAAATCAGTTGTTCGGTCATCACCTACCAGAAACACAGAAGAGAAATAGTCATTAAACGTTGCAGGTATTTTTTGGTTATCACTAACGTCCACACCATTTATTGTCAGTTTTTTTACTGGGTCTTTTTTTCTGTTAGGTGAGCTCAGAAGGTTCATGGGCATAAACCAGACAACTGTGCAGTTTAATTTTAAAGTATTGAAATTTTGATACCTTTTTTGTTTCTTAAGTCTCTGCGAAGTGATGCCAGGGTACTGTGTCCGACTTTGGATGTATTGTGGGAAATTCGTTTTATACGGCGTTTAAAGAAGTATTCCATGTGTAATCAAAGGACTCTGGCAGTGGTTTTTTTTATTCCTCAGCGGGACGTACCGATGCATACATCTGTACACCGTATTTTTAAAGTCCAACCACAAGTCATTCGGACTCATGTTACCGTCAATCTGCGCAGCATAAAAATTGTCGCAGTCTTGTTCAAGAACATCTACAATACTTTCATCCTCAGCGTTATTAAAGCCATAAAATTGTTTCGTTGTTCTGCGTGTAATCAGACGTGCCATTTTGATTTTGAAGGTCACTAGGTCATGGTCGGATATACCAGGCATAATATCGACCTAAACCCGAGGCCGTCGATAACATCACATACAAACGCAGGATTTAAAAGCGAACGAGTGGTCGCAGTGACCCGCGAAGGTTCAACCACGACATGCTTCAAATTAAATGAAAAAGCAATATCAAGTAGCAAATCAGAATGCTGGTACGAAGACGAGACGCTCAACGAGTCTCAGTTTATCTTTGGCAAGTTAAAATCACCGCACAAAATGACATGCGCGTATCGCTTTTTGTGTTCATGCGTTCATACAGTGTCTCAATTTTTCTCAAGTCTGAATTTGGTGGCCTGTAAGCGCGCCAACGAGAGTGCTGTATTTGGAAGTATGAAGCAGAAGCCAGACCATTTCTGCACTACTGTCATGTGGTAGAAGAGTATAATCCGTTGCTTTCGTTATCGCAATGGCTACGCCACCACCTCTATAGTTGCAGTAGTGGCGGACAATTTCGTGCGAGCAGTTATCACGTCTTTATCGGGGGTGTTATCATGCAGCCAGGTTTCAGTGAGAACTGCAACGCGCGGCTCGTACGTAAGCAAAAGACGTTCAAGTTTCTCAGCATTATTCAGAATGCGTTAAGCATTAATATTCAGAAGACGATATTCCTGTTTAACTGCTTCAGTGTGACTTTGTTTTCGATTTACACGAAACCTTTCCTTCTGTAGTTGTATTGAGGCTGTCATCTTGAACAAAGTGGAACTAATTTATCTTGTGCTTTATCCCACCGGAACATCTTAAAATTTATTTTGATTTTATCTAACGACAGCATGACTTTGTCTCCCTTGGTTCTGTTTTCAGCAGTAGCAATCCATAGTTTTTTCCGGATTCAGTGTACCCGCTGTGAGAAGTCCTCTGATATGCTATATTCTGTGCCTTTCAGCTTCCTGCAATTCATGAGAATGTTAGCCTTGTTTCTGCCGTCCACAAGCTTAAAATTACAGGTCGGCACTTGTCTTCAGCCGGGCGACCGATTCTATGAATACGCTCGATCGCCAAATTTGGTACTTTCAGAGTGTCGGCCAGCATGGTTTCACAAACGATCTTCTAATGGCTTTGATGGTTTTCTTCTGTATCTTCTTATATGCCATACACAATCAGGTTGTTTCTTCTACTCCTATTCTCCAAATCTTCTACCTTCAAAGCAAGTTTCTCGAGAGTTGACTGAAGTTCATCTAATGTACATGTATAATCCGTCACGGTGGTCGAAATCACATCAATCGTGTGATCAATTGAAGACGTTGCGACCCGCTTGCTTTTAGTGTCTTTCAAACTTTGAGTTCACGAACGTCCTCAATTAAGGTGAAAAGCATCTCCTCAGTAGATGGTCCCGGATTTATTTCTACATCACCGCAAGAAGGCAGCAGACTCACAAATCAATAGTAAATCATAGTAAGCACATCATTCAAAGACCGTGGGCACGGCAGAAGCAAAAGGAAGACATTGTTACTGCGATAGACGTACGCAAGGTGATCGTCTCTCAACAGGATGAAAAACGGAAAATGATTCGTGAGCGACATTGTATCCATGCCTCCGCCGCGCCCACTGGCAGGGATACGTGAAGTTGTCGCTCTTTTACACTGCCAGGGCGCTCACGTAACCGATGTCGGCAAGGGATGTCAGGCAGGTGGTGACATCCAAGTGCGCATGGTCAGGAACATGTCATTGATGTCGCATTTTTGGGGACTGGTAGGCTTGACCATGCAGTAATCCTTCTCCACTGTCACAGAAAGGCTGCAGCGTGCCTCGGCGGTTGAAGGTGTCGGGCAGTTGAAAAGCACGGCCAGGACGTAAAACAGAGAAGGATTCGTGAGCGACATTGTCGCTATGCCTCCGCCGCGCCCACTGGAGGAAAACCTGTCGAGATTGTCAGCGGCGAAAGACTCCTCCCACCCAACCAGCAGGATTTCTGAACCCAAATGAACCCCCGAAGACCCTTTCAGTAGCTTGACATGGTCTTGCTTCGCCCTTTCCCTAAATCAACGTCTGGAAATAAGTGGATCATCATAGCGATCGACTTCCTGACCCGCTACGTCGAGGTAAACCCTTACGAAAATTCCATATCTGGTCCAGATATGCTTTATATGCGGCCAGATATAAATATATAAGGCCGCAAATTAACCCATATCTGGGCAGATAAAGGTCAAAATCAGGCCATATATGTGCGAAATGTTGCCCTTTTATGGCTCAGATTTGACTATATCAGGCAAAATATAATCCATATCTGAACGGGTAACGGGACCTTATATGGCCAGATCAGGGCATATGTGGCATCGCGACGACCTTATATGGCCAGATCAGGGCTTTATGTGGCATCGTCATGGCCTTATATGGCCAGATCAGGGCCATATCTGGCGTTGTCACGAACTTATACAGCCAGATCAGGGCCATATCTGAGCGCATTGCGACCTCATACGACCAAATCATCGCGACATAAGGCCAGATCACTGCCAACTCTGGGCACCATAGGGACATTATGCTGCAATACATTTAGCTTTAATTCATCTACGGTATACGCAATATATTCAATATTGGCATAATGTGGCCCAGCTTCAATTTTTTTGACACATTCAGCATGGCCTAGGTTCATATTTAGTTTTGACATATATATTTGTGTTGAATTTAGGGAAGCTAGGACTCTCAATATTTCAAAATAATTCCTGTAAGCATGTATGTATGCTGACATAATTATACTTTGGGTTTCATATGCACATCATTATACCAGGTGATCCATGTTTATCTGTCCACGCTATAAAAAATTCCCCTGCTTATAATACTGGACAGTTTGGACCCAAACGCTAACTGCGGGCAAATTGACTAGGTCTACATTTTCTGATAATAATTTAACACCTGCATTTTCCAGAATCGGAAGCTGCAGTCGGCTGCGGCACAACTTTTCGTCAAAAGTTGTCAACAAGAGAAGCAGCCAATTTTACAGGTTGTGCCATCTGGCTAACTGCGCTGCAGTGCCCGCATAGCTAGGGTACAGACGGGCCTCGCAGTTGGCCACATGATGCAGCTTGCGGAACCAGCTGCTCTGCTCGCCACGATGAAAAGTGCTGCCGCAGCTGATTGCCATCTTTCGCCGATTGTGTAAACTGCAGGCAAGTTCACGTTACATTACATACCGAAAAACAGACTATCACAAGGTACCTTGTGGTCGCATTTGAGCCCAAAGAGTCCAGTAGTTTGCAAAGCGGTTTTTGCAACCTGGATAGATAGATATTGAACACTATTTGTAAAGCATGCAAACCTGACAATTTGTTTACAGCAGCAGCCATCTGCACTCGGCAGCATATTTTTAAGCAACGAGAGAACTTTCAAGAAAATATTTCTCTTGACTGTGATAACAACGATGTGCAATAGAGCAAATGTATTGAAAACCCAGTGAGAGCATAACGAGCTTTTATGTACTAACTGCCCACACCAAAACCTGCCCACAGAAAAAAAGCTAAGGGAAACTTTCCATGCCTGTTGAAAAGCAATGAACACTAATATTCAGATGTATGTGACGTACACGGGTTTCCAGAAAGTAAAGGTTAAACCGAAAAGGGTTTTCGCAATGTTTATTTTGAAAGTGTGCAAAACAGCAAAGCAGCAGATGAAATATCCCTTACAACAAATCAATACACAGGCATCATGAAGCTCATACCGGTGCCAACGCAGCATAAATCAGGCTGTACTTGAGAAATTTATTATGAAATCTTTGTTGAGCAGCTGAAAAACAACTGCACCTTGTGCAGCAGATAAAACAAATTGTACAAAAGACATTCAAGGAAAAGAAGCCAAATATATATAATAACACATATACAAGGGCCATTCATAAAGTTTGGTCTCTTGGTCTGTAACATCTGTAACATCTGGTCTGTTCAAATATAAAGATTCCGCAATCCCAAGAAAGCTTGAAACATTTTCCTTCAATAAAAAAGTTCATTTTTTATGTTACCATAGGAACAAAGAACTTGCATTATCGATACACTGGTGTTTGTACACCATCAGAGTTGAATGGGGCTGGCCGCTGGAGATTTACGCACTGAATTGGTCAGTCTACTGTCAGACAAAAAGCGCATGCCTTTCAATTGTTACTACACAGCTTTGGGCTAGCGGTGAGCCACATATGGCACTATGTCTGGAATATACGCTCTGAGGCATAACATCTCACAACTGCACCTTCTTTAATGTAGCAGTTGTCTTCAAACGTGTGGCCAAGCACGACCAAGCGCTGTCATGTCAGCTACCAGGTGATAAATATAATTCCAGATAGTCCAGATGTAGTGCCATGTGACTTATTGCTGTTGCCAAAGCTGAAGGAAGAGCTGAAGGGCATGCACTTTGTGTCTAAGAATAAGTTCGCTAATGCGATGCGTAGTTGGTGTAGTCAGCAGCAAGCTCATTTCCTGACAGTACACAAACGCTCGTTTATCGACACAGGTGCATCATTGTTGGTGAGGATAATGTCAAAAATGATCTTTTCGTTTGAAAAACAAGACATTCCACGCTTTCTTTTGTACGTGACACCTTTTAAATTGAACAAGTTAAAGGCGCATTATGAACTAGAAGACGGATTTTAATGAAGCGTCCTCGTACTACTACCAGCAGGGACTGCAGAAAAGTGTTCTTGCATTAACGCTACTGAAAGAGATTAGCAGCAAATGTTACAGCGCCTGTAGCTAAGAACACATGAACAAAGAACTTGTGGAGCGACTCCCACGGACTGCACGCACAACTCCCCACATTTTGGTGTTTCTATACGAATAAACACACTGCTCAATGCATTTTTCAGCCTTTGTAAGTTATAAATTTGCCTCGTATGAAGTTGGAGAGATACGAACAAAATTTAGCACCTTTACACATTTGGTCGGCTTTGGCGGAACTGAAATCACATCAATCTGGCTATTTACATATATGGAAACAACATGAGGCAGTATGAATCCTGTCCCTCCGTGTATGTACTGCTCGGCGTGATCAAGCAGCCTGTTTACAACTATATAGAGTTCTCCAGCATACTTAGCAAATCACTGAACTGATGCAAAGGTTCTCTCCTCACCAACTACATCAAAACTGTGAAATTGTTTCGCTTCGGCTGCTTTGCATAGAGCACAGAAGAAAATGTCTGTGCACCAATTGTAACTTTTCTATACACATTGACATTGTCCATTGAAGATAAGAGTGAAATCAAAGCCCTTCTGGCTACTGCACTTGGTCGGCATGATGCATCATGATAAATAACAGCATTAGACGACAACTTCGTGAAGTGAACACTTTCAATCTTGCGTAACACAAAATCGACATCAGACATCTCCTTTACCTCATTCTGGAGAGCGCTCAGCGCATTGCTCAAGCCAACTAATTGTGAAAGTTGTTTTTCAATGCTCGGGGTTCCTTTAATAAGGAGCAGCAATTGCCCATTCCTGTTCTCAAAAAGAAATGCTGATGTGCACCAGAGTGGCCCCCAGTTTCTCACCGATTCAGCAAGATGCAAAAGCTGATGCACATTAAAGGAGCAGTGGCGTGCTCCATATAAGGCATGAACACCATCAACAAATTTGAATAACAATTTTTCTGCCACATAAACCTCCTCGAAAGAAACAGACTCTGACAGCAACATATAGATTCCACTAACAAGGAGATTAAAGTGCTCCAGGTAAGCATCTGGTAGGATGCCAGACAGAACAGGAAAACAATAAAACAGAAGCCATCCACGCAGTTCATTACCCTTCCAGTAGCACCTGTGCTTGAGGGAACGCGGAGTTCTAGTTATGAAATCTGGTGGCTTAATTGCTAGAAGTTTGCTGTCCACCAGATCTACCCGGCGCCCAATGTACCATGGCTGACCATGATGTTTAGTGTCAAACCAAAGACAGAGAAATATTCTCACCACCCCAAGGAGGACACAGTGCATATAATCAACTACGAAGCCAGTGCTGCAGTCGAAACCTGGGATGAGGTTTGTAATAGTAGGGCCTTTAACACCTTTTACCGGATGGCTTTTGCTGACAGCTTGCTCAGCTTGCCGCCTCATTCTATGACCATTCCTTAGAGTGTACGTTTTCCCAGGGATGTAAACGTGTACATGGCCTTTGCTTGGCAGCAGTTGAGATTTTCCTGGGTGCTCGCATAATGAGCAACCATACAACCCATTAAATTGCCGAATTCCTTGCAGCATCGCTCTTGCCTCAGCATCAACTGATGACACAGGAGCAAAGACATATGATGTTACAGTTTTGCCTTTTTCGGGGTGTCTCCATGTAAGCCCGTTATTTGCAAGGCGACGGAACTCCAGACAAAGGTTTCAGAATGTGTTTATCAATGGTTTCACACCAAACCACAAGAGTGTCATGATTTGAATTTTTTTTCGAATGAGAGGCGGAAGTTCAGGGATAACGCAGTGGACTGGCCAAAGGAAACACTATCAGTATTCCAGAGGAGCGTGAAGTTAAACTCTGATGAGTGGGTAGCACTGCCTTGGTACGATAGCGCCATCCACAATGTCTTCTAGAGGGAGATCACTGGCTGAACTCACTCTTAATAAAATACTTAAGTATTTTGTCGTTTTCAAGAAATGACCGTAATGTGTCAGTCAACCTCATATAAAAAAAAACTGCTACGCGTATCTTGGCACTCCTCATCATAGCTGGGGCAGGTTGTCATGTTCACTTCGAGATATTCCTGAGAGTTTTGTGCAAAAAAAGTGTGTCTGCACTTCGGTGCCTCTTTGAAATCCTGGGAACAACTTGAAGAATTTAAATGTCGTGTTTGCAAGTGTGTTGGAAGATAGCAAAAGAGCTGAAAATGAACAAAATCTGGTCCAAACACTGTCTGGTTAGTTTAAACTTAAAAAAACAGTACTATTAAAATGATGCATGCGTCAACATTGCTGAAAGCTCTGCCCTCAAAAAGTACACGCTTAGTAGTGTCGGGGCTCCCAGAAGTGATTGGGTTACCAGAACCTGCAGAATCGATCTCAGATGTTGAACAGTTCTTTAAATCATCCTCCTCACTATCACTGCATGAGGCAGCACTGGTTACATCACCCTGTCCATCGTCCAGCATTGAGGGTGACGAAGTGCCACTAACGCAGTGGCTAGGTGTCTCGCTGGAGCCAGGAGTCTCGCTGGAACCAGAAGTCTCACTGAAGCCAGAAGTCTCGCTGGAGCTTGCTGCAAACGATGCTTGCCAGCGCCGGCAGGTTTCCTTTGGAAGCTAAAATACAAATTATAAGTCTTTGTACCTCACACGAACATTTGTAGCAACTCAATTTTCAGCTTGTACTCTTTGAAGTACTCCTACTTGAAGCCAAGTCAAGCTCGCTTCTGGTTGCGCCCCAGTGAGCATGCTATCAATGGCACATTATACATTCTCCTATATATGTATCAATCTGAACATGCTCTTAATGGTACATTATACCTTTTCTTCCGATTGTAACAATATGAAGCAAGCGGATAGCAAAGCAAAAAATGGCAAAGCACAGGAAATGTAATGTAATTAAAGGAATCAAAAAGGGGCATAAAAGACTGTCTGCACAATGCTGCAATATGCAGGTAGGGCCATGCCTGAAGGCACACTGAGGACAATTTGATTAAACTGCAATTGTTAGAAGAGATCAATTTCTTTGTATTTCATGGCTCGCTTCAAAGCTCTTTTTAACAACAAAAATATATTCTTGCATTTCTATTGAAATTAGCTACCAACAACTGAAGTGGAAACCAATGTTCGGTTGGGCTGGGTTTAATGGCACTAGGCTACTAAGGGCACCATGCGCCAAACGCAAGGTTTAGTGTGTATATAGGTGAGAGATATCAAAAGGGTTGTAGAAAAAATAATATCTGGTTTAAAAGCTTTGCTTCTTTCAAGAATGAAATGACACATGAGATATTGAAGAGTGAATATTGTCCTAAGATTAGGCTGGGATGGAATGGGATATGTTTCTGAAAAAAATCTGGGAAGTGTTTTTCTCAGTTTATCCAGTCCATTACACGAGCATAAAATGTGCATTACTGTCATCTCTTCTCCACACAGCTCACATGCTGGTCTCTGATGTTTAGCAAGAATAAAATTGTGTGTAATGTGTGTGTGTCCGATGCCTAGGAAACATAAAATGACTTCAATGAAACGGAAACCAGTGTGGACTAATATATATGCATAAATAGAAAAAAGTGCTGCTGTTTATGCACCTCATTTGAAAAAAAATGGCAGGTAGTGGTAACACGTGTATTTTTTTCTGTAGTTTATAAAGGCTCTGTTTTCAGTGAAAAATATCATTTATCCATAGAATTAGTCCGCAATACAGCCAACTCCTTATTTAACCTTGGTCTCTTTAAAGAGACCAAGGGAATGTGTAGCCTTTTAACTATGGCATAGCAGTGGCTAATACCTGGGAATCCAATGTGCTGGCTATTACAGAACACAGCAAAAACTTTTACGGCCACTTTCACAAACATGGAGAAAACAGCTGCTCCTTCACTCTTGGGCCAATCATGATTCATGATTTCAGTATTTCTGCGGAGAAAGCCTCCTCAAGAAATCTCCTTTCACTCGAGGTGGCGTGAATGGCCCACAAAGATTAGGATTAGGGCCAAAATGTGGCCCACAATCTGCATGCCACTCTATGTAACATATATATTTCGTCATGCTGAGTCTGCTAAACAACTTTCACAAGCAATTTGTACATTCACAGCCCAGTAAAACGTGTTTTGTGAGCTGCATGAACCAGCAGATGCAGTGAAAGATGTCTGGAAACACATTTGCGTGTGGAAATAGCCTCTGCTGGCGACGCACAGCCCGTGTAGAACAAGACGGTGTACAAGAATGGTCTGAAAGCTAGTTATTTTTATTTGGGTTTCGTGTAAAATTTGCTACCCTTCCCTTGCCCTCGCAAAGCTCAGGGCTCGTGTGAGGTGAAAACAGCGCATGCTTCTATGTAGCAAGTTGCAACACATGCACCCAAAGAGTTCAACTCTCTAAAAACTAACGGAGCTTGCGGGTTCAAAGCAAGCTGGGAGCTGTAATTACCAATGTGCTTGACCAATGTGCTTGCTGACCACAAACACTCCTTTTGTGGAACAAGCAAATCAGTTCTCTCCTTGGACAGCACTATGCATCGAAAGACATGCATACCCTGAGGCGATAGGCAAGCTGTTGGTGTGCACATACAAGATGCTCGCACAGGTTGACAGTTTCTCTGATGCCCCCCAACTTCCTGTATGCAACACGCCATTCTCCACAAGTGAGTAGCTGTATGTGGAAGCTGCCACGTACACCGAGCTCGCTATTAGCCGCCAACTGCACTCCACAACTTGGCACACGGTAGTTTGTGAAACATTTCTCAGGTGTCCAAAGATGGCTTGAAATGTGCCCATGCCACAGCATCATTACGCGATTATCAGTAGGCTCGGTATTTTCAGCTTTTAATCGAAAAACACTGATAAATAACCGCTGGTAAAAATATGATGGCATCGGTTAAAACCGAAAAATTCCACTTTTTTGGTTTGTTCATCCTGGCCTAGGACCCATACTCAACAAAACACTACCCATTTGCTTCCTTTCACAGTACAGAAACCGGTCCGCAGGCACTCAGAAAAGCGGCCCAGGGGAAGGTGGGGGCACTTGAGGCTCTGCCGTGCCAGCCGCCGAAATGAACCCGCTAGCATCTCCGTTGCTCTAGCAATAAACAATTTGCAGCTATCTGTAAGTCAGCTTCTCTCGAAGGCTTGTTTTTCCAACAAGATCTCAGTCCCTGATGGCACTTCCTCATTCTTCATGGAATTAGTACTAGTAGGCCTGGTATGAAAGCTGCCAATGAATTCAGTTGATATGAACTGATCAACAGAATGAGTATACGGACGAGTGCAATATGAAACAGTTCGAGTCAGAGTTCTACAGCTGCCACCAGTGCAAGGTGAGCGCCGTTATGAACCCTCATATAAGCAGAGCAGCGATCTAGGAGCGCTCAAGGTAACACCGGCGCAACTTAGGGATATACTTGAGGACACCAATCTTTTCCAAAACTCGAGGAGCGATTCAAGTGAAGGTATGTTTCTGGTCACATGGAGCAAACGTTCGAGTCAAGGCATGTTAATCAATTTGTCCATTAGCCTAGTACCATCTGCACCTCATTTAGATTTCAGTGCAAACTAGGAGAAATATAGAATCAAAGAGTGCACAAATGAGAACAGCATAAAAAATGATGTTTCCTTTCACTACTACAAAACTTCAGTTTCTACAGATGAAAAGTTAAACAAAAGAGTACACTTGTATATGAAATCTAAAATGACACAGAAGGTCGCCTTTTCCAAATTAGTCGAAACATGAAGGCAATAAGACACCCAAAACTCACGCAACAGACAAACCATGTAGTTATGTTTAACATGAAATGTTTCACAAAAAATGCAAGAGAGCTTTTTGCCAAAAGCAACACAGGAAGGCGTGCCTCTCACTGCTACTACAGACAGTTATAGCTTCACTTTCATGGCCTCGTATTCCCTCCAATCGCACCTTTTTCTAATTATAAACAAGCATTTAGGTTAGCAAAGTTTTTATACTGCTTGAACTTTCTGATGAGGATCAACCTAACAATTGAGAATGATAATTTATTTCTTAAAGCAGCTAAGCAAGTTCAACACATTTCTGGTTTAAATATGAGACAGTGATTAGAAGGTTAATGCATCCATTGCCCATGCATACTAATGAGCTGTCTGCTATCATGCAGCAACCATTACCTATATACATGTCTGAATCAATGTACTGAGTCAAGATCATGTGAAATGTGTAGACTTACTAGTTGTCCAGCATTTCACAGGTACTTTTCGTAAGGGCCGCGCTTTCTGCTTGGATCCATCTTTGAGTGGCAACGAAACGACTACAGTTCTTGTACCTGACGGAAAAAGAGCAAAGTGTTTGAAATAGTTTGTCAAGCATATTGCACCCTAGACAATGCGACAAAACATTCGAACGTAAAATCTATACACCTTTCATGCACTTGCAAGTTTTTTACTTGAACAAGCAATGAAATTACGTGATAGGAAAAAATTTAGACATACCCTGTAACAAAACTGCCACGCCATACGCATGGTAATATCACAAATCAAGTTTCACAGGACGCATGTTTTGAGAAAAAAAAGTTTATAGCTCTGCCTCGAGAAACAGCCGTGTGATATTGTCAGCGGATAGAGCATGTGCGCACACGTCCCGTTAACTTTTGGCCCTCCCAGTACATGAAATAGAAACCAGAAACAGTATTGTGGCCATGCATTTCCGAACACGTGGTGGGGTCATTTGGGCTCGAGCCGTGCCAGGCGGTGCAAAATATACAGAACTTTAACGCACGTAGCTGCTGTCACAGATAATCCCTTCGTTCAAGTGCTGCAGTACAGCGAAACGAATGATAAAAGCCCAAGCACAGTGGCAGAAACAAAGCAGGTACGCACGTTAGTACGCTATTTGTCACGCAGCACACCGCTCTAGCTCTCCATAAGCATGCTCACTTCGGTGATATGTATACTTACGTCGCCGAGTTGTTCACGCTAGCGTACTCCAAGTGTTGTTCGCTGAGCAGGCCGACAGGCGTAGACACAGTACCATGTATCGCTGTGCCAGCCGCAGGAACAACTGCGCGCAACGAACACACCGAACTTAGGTTCTTAGGGTGCCTCGATGCGCGCGCCGCGCGCCAGGCGCGCGCATCGATTGAGGCACCCTAACCGAACTAGAACCATGAACCGAACGCCGCCAAGCCCATTTGGATTTGGAGGAGGATAGAAGACATCTTGAAAAGGCTCCGCCAAAGGATTCATAAAAGAGTCAGGACACCAAATTTTAGTTGTGTAGTATGTATGTAAGGGGATGCACAGCAAATAACTAAACACGAAAGTAACATGAATTGAGCTCAACAACAATAAACATTTCTTAAATCAATTATTAAGTTGTTTAGTTTCGGTTTCGATCTTCGTATGGCAGTTGTGATGCCA